>NC_139805.1:30350442-30432942 GCF_963457635.1 Microchirus variegatus | reverse complement strand
AGAAGAAAGACTTCTATTGAAATGAGAAGTATTTTAATTTGTTAATCAATAAATCACTAAGTCTGAGCACTCCCTGTGTTGTTATTCTCCTCCACAGACCTGAGTGGATGACACAGAAAGAGTCGCACAGACAAATATTATAGAGATAAATGAGACAAATGTCATGGAGTCCACTTTCAGATTCTTTGCTTACACTTGGCTTTGTGGCCTGGAAAATCAAACACTGACTGTATCTCTTGACTGGCTGAAGTCACACCACTGCAGTTTTTATTCCCAACAACAACATGGTCTCCTCTCACTCTGGTCCCCGCTGAGCACCTTTACGTCTATTTATCTTAGTAATTATTTAGATACCAGAGCATCAAGTGCTGTCAGGTCCACAGTGCTCCCTAATGATGATGCATGAGCAGTCAGTATGACAAACACCACAGCAGGGCCTGTTACAACTCGCTAAGGAGCTTTGCCAGATGCCAGGCTGAAAGACAAATGTCCACAAATGGTCATCAATCAAATGTTCTTTTTATAAAAATCTGCGTCGTTTGTGTCCAGTCCAGTCCAGTCAAGTGATGCTTACAATTGACTCATCGTGGTCAATAAATACAGAAACTCTCTGACACCTAAAACCTTCTACAATGTCACTCTTTTTAGTTTTATAACATAGAAAACAACAGTTTTATAACACAGAAAACCTTTAAGGAATCAGCACTTCTCTGCCTTCCTTTGTTTCAATGTCATTAAAGACAGTGAGGACATGCTAAAGTCTGTCCACTCTCTCTGTCATGCAGAGTTTCTCCTCTGTGTGACATTTCTTATGAACTTTTTTCCTCCTCATCTGAAGATCCCCTTCCTACACTTCATCTCTCTCTTTGCCAGTAGTTTACATCAGAGTATGTGAGAGTGTTTGTGTGTGTGTGTGTTTTCTCTCCCAGCAGTTATGTGTGTTTATTTTCTGCTCACACATGGCTCGGCTTACATGCTTTGTGTTGTGTAACCAAGAGCTTTTAATGATTCATTTACAATTACAAAAGGTCAATTAAGAGATTAGGTGGTGTGTGTTGGGGCATGGGCACTTGAAAAGAGGCGAGGGCTGAAGCAAGAGTGGAAGAATGAAGTTGGATTTGGAATTAAACCCCCTTGCAAGTCTTTGTGTCTCGGTGTTATCGGCCTTGAGGGGAAATGGTCTCCTCTTCATTCAGAGATAATCTGCCTTTTCTCTGGCAACTCTTCTCTTTAAATGGGCTCTTCAAAGCTGGTGTAACAATGGAGCAGCATATCATCACACAGGAGGAGAAGAGATAATATGAAACAATGCAGAGAGGCTGTTTCTCTGGCTGCGACGTGTGCGTCTCTTTAATGAGATAAAGTCGTTTTAGATGAAGTCTGTACATTTGTTTTTGTCTTAAGCCTGGAGATTTAGGACTGGACTTTCCCTGGAGTTTGTCATTCACATGTGAAATTAAAGAGATTATGAAAGTAATTACTTTGGTCAGGATAATAGGAAACCTTCCAATCCTCCCATGTATGGAATTAGATTTTGTCTATATTTTCAAACCACACTTTTCACGAAGCAAATAACATAAAGATTTAATTATTCAAAAATATTGTATTTTATTGTTTGAATATACATTTGTTCTTTGCTATTCTGACCATGGGCGGGCCTTAGGAAGCTGCCTGCTGATTGGCTACTGAGTTTTGGAGTGACCGGAAGTAATCACAGGCTTGGAGTCGCTGCCCTGTCTGGAACTTATAATTGTAAGTATCTAACGTTTACCAGATAAAAACGTTAGATACTTAAAATTGTTGTAAATACTGACACAAATCTAATCCCATATGATCCCATGTGAAGTCACACGTGTAAAATGTGTCTAAAACAAACATGAGGAGAACTGGGCAATTGAAGTCTAGACACGGGTCATTTTTCATAACTTTCAAAAATACACCACTTCAACGTGGAGGTCTCTCTCTCTATCTCTATCTCTCTGTGTGTGTGTGTGTGTGTGTGGGGGGGGGGGGGGTGTGAGAGCTTTCCTAGTAAAACTTCTTTGTCCATTCATGTGTCCAATCCACCATCACAGTTTAACAAAACAAATAAACAAACAAAAACTGATTAGTTATAGGTAATATAAGAAAGAGTGATGTCATTTCATTTGTTGTTAATAAAGAAGAAACTCATATAATCAGCATATGATGGATTATTATTGACTTATACTGATATATACTGACTGTAACTCAGTTGAGGTCAATTTAAATTGATTAAAGCTAGATTAAAGCTAGAGGCTGTCATAGAATTCAATCAAGACAACGTAAAAAATTAAAAAAAAAAAAAAATGTTAAGGAAGAAAAAAGTGGTGTGAATTATGTAAATGAGGTGAAATTCAAAACAAGACTCTGTATTGACCTTATTATGATGAAAAAGATTACCGTCACTAAATGCTGTCACATTTTAAATGTTTTTAAAATGTGACAGCATGAACTGGTTGTTCATGTTTCACTATGCCCATAAATTAGCTTTGTACATGTCCAAAAATCCAGGAGTGTTTATTTGCTTAGTATTAATTGTAACTTACTCTATGTCCTACTCTGGCTTTTCTCGTCCATGTCACTAAAAAATGGCGTCCTGTTGGGCGTCGATTGGGCTGGGCACATTTTCTACGCATGACACCGAAATAAAAATCAATGAATCAACAAAAACATAAATGTGAATACTTCAGATGTTTCCCATGTGAGTGTGTGTGTGTGTGTGTGTGTGTGGGGGGGGGGGGGGGGGGGGGGGATTTCTGTAGAGTTTCTGTACACAAACATTATTATTTTTCCATTTTATTTATTTACCATCATATTTTCCTGCTCATGGAGAAGGGAAGAAGAGCAGTTCAGAGGAAGTAGCCTCTGAACTGTTAATCCCACAAGTGAGACAAGTTCCATCAAGTTGTTCTGTTGAACTGGGATTAAAAAAAAAAACATAAAACTGTGAGTGCAGTCAGTTTCCTATAGACCAGTCATCACCAGAGACATGGGCTGGGACCCACAGATGACTCACCACATCAATTTACAGAAAACGTTCCCAGCACTTTTAAGATTTATGTTTATGTTTTCAACATACATGAAATGGAGTCGGGATTCAGTTATGAAACGCTGTAGACTGTCTACCAGGAAAAATACATGTTAGTCGTTGTAAATCATGTAAAGTCTAATCAGATTATTTGTAGTCATCACATCATAGTTTGCATGTGGACATGTTGCATTTACCTCACACTACAGACTCACTTCGTGGGAATGTGCCGACACATGAAATGATAAGTTTCACAATAACTGATTCTGAATCACCGCTGTCTCATGTATGTTTGTCAAGAATCCCTGAAGAGTGTCTTTCAAAATGAAAGCATTGAAACTTGACCATCGACCATTGACAAGATTATTAACATTTGACTTTGTTGCATGTGATGAGCAATCAAATTAGGTGTAGGAAAGTATGGACGTTGGAGCTGATTCTAACTGATTAAAAGCAAAAATGGAAAGCCAGTTTATGGGGTGTTATAAAAAAGAAAAGGTGTATTGTATGTATGATGATGAATGGGAAGGACAGACCCCGTGATTTAACAACCTGTCCCATAAACACTCCCTCCCCCACGCTCTGCAGACAAAGCTTAACTCTGTGACCATGGAGAAAAAACAACACTAAAATAAGTGAACTTTTATCTCAGATCGATCACTGAGTGACAGTTAAGACAAGTTAATGCTCATCTGACCACTGTGTACATGTGGACAGTGTTTAGAGTAGTTTAAAAGTTTTAGTTGTTTGTTTTAGTAAGACTGTATACATGTATACATATGTGTGTATATACTGTGTGTGTGTGTGTGTGTGTGTGTGTGTGTGTGTGTGTGTGTGTGTGTGTGTGTGTGTGTGTGTGTGTGTGTGTGTGTGTGTGTGTGTGTGTGTGTCTGCCTCCTTTTTTAAGTGTTTGGTGCCACTCTTTTTATGGTGCTATCTCCTGGACAGTAGCTTGGTTTTCACAGCCTTTTCTTTTAAAGGCGCTGCCAATGACAGGAAGGACTCCTCCTCCCTCCAGCGCAGGAAGGCAGGAGAGGACAGAGGAGGGAAGAGGGTTATTAGTGAGGGCTGAGTTGGGGGGAGGACGGACACTGGTATTGAACTTAAAACAGCTGATGAAAGGGATTGTCACTCACATCTCCCCCATCTCCTCCCTGCTGTCATGGTAATTATTCACTCAGCATATTTGACTTTGGAAATCTCCCCCCCCCCCCGCTCTTTATCTGTGCATGAATTACAGCTAAATACACAAACTTTAATTTGATTTATTTATTTATTTTATTTAACCTCTGTTTGCACAGATGATCGAGTTGAAACCTTTTCTAAAGAGACCTTGTTAAGCACGACTCAGCCATGGTGTATGCTGGAATAATTGCTTTTAGCCTCATAAAACATGACTCAGCCAATATAATGAGTCTATGACAACTTAAGTATGTGTTTTTTTATAACTGCTAATCACAGCCTTTTTCGACTGAAACCAGAGTTGTGTTTCACTCACTCCCTGCACCAAAGCCCATAGAGAAAACAATTTTCATCACTGCACACAGGATTATTTTTGATCCACTGCTGCCTCCATGAGTAACTTTAAACATGTTATTTTGTGACTTCAGTGTTTGAAATGCTCTGTTCAGATTTACTTAAGTGACACAACCTCAACAGCAGTAGGCCACAAGCTCCTTTGTCCCATGAGCTTAAAACACTGATTTTCTTAATAGGATTTGGTGTGGGAGAGTGAGCAGATTACAAACTTAAATTTCCAGCTTAAAAAGGGCAGTCAAATGGTGACAAACGCATAGTGTAGACAGTTTTATTAGCCAATCCTTTTGTTAAG
This sequence comes from Microchirus variegatus, assembly GCF_963457635.1. Classification (NCBI taxonomy): domain Eukaryota; kingdom Metazoa; phylum Chordata; class Actinopteri; order Pleuronectiformes; family Soleidae; genus Microchirus; species Microchirus variegatus. The sequence goes on along the minus strand of NC_139805.1, from coordinate 30,428,062 downwards.
CAGCTAAGATCTGTTTTTATTTGAGTCCCTGCTGGTAGCCATGTTTTCATGTGTCGGAGTCTCAGTTCTCAGAGACAGCTCAGTGAAGTCAGAGCTTACATGTTAATACCTGATACAACCACACTTTAAAAAGCCACAACTGTCCCTTTAACATGCTTCCTTAATAATCCGAGTGCAAGTTGACCGTGTCATTTTTTAATTAGGCTTGATCATGAATTATTCCACTGGACCTGTCCAAGTCATGCGTTTTGTAAAAACTAAATCTGTAAAAAAAAAATGTGAAACAGAAATGAAAAAGATGTAACTTTTAACTGAAGTACACTTACAGTAATTGTTTACAGTAATTGCACTTTTTTCATCATTATTTTATCAACTGTGTGTTTGGCTGTTTGTGCGCTGTATGTATGCTCGAGCTGTAAAATGTGAGCAGTCATAAGCTGATGGCAGGTATCGCACGTACCCGTTAATGCAGAATGACAGATCTCTTCTGTCCTGTTGAAACATCAAACGTCAACAGCTGAGTGCTGCTGTCGTCGGTGATGCAGTCGATGACAAATACAGCTGCTTTCCACTTCAAAGAACTAACCTGCTCATTTCCTCTGGTTAAAAAAGAGAGAATGCTATAGCTGTGTTGTCCCAAATCTACAGTATGCAGATGTTAAAACTGTTAAAAGGTTAATATGAGTATTTGGACCATATTTTTGATAATTTTCTTGTAAAACTGAACATGTTCCTTGGTTTCTTCAATCTGAGGACACATTCAGAGCTGAATGAGAAGATTTCTGCTTGTGGAGAGGCGTCTGTTGGCTCTTCAGTGACGTACTGATCTGACAACAAACACAGGGCACGTACACGTGAGAACAAATGTAGGAGAATCCACAATTATGTTTTTATTGTCCCAGGTTTCTATCCACACAGAACCAGTGTTTTATCTGAAAAGGCCACCCTTGTGTTTGGGTTGGTTAATTCGGTCTCTTATTCCCGTGATTGTTAATAATGTAATTTATACTTAAGAACTTTATTTTAAGTTAAAGTTTAAGTTTAAGCTGAATAACAGCACCACACCCAGGCCTGACATATATACTGTAGCATTTATTATTGTTTTGGGAAGTTCTATACAAAATAGAAATATTGTATAGGGAAAATTTTGTTTCTTTGTGGTTAAGACCTCAGAGGAAGAGGGGAAAGGTGAGAAGTAGTAATAAAGAATATTAACATATATTGACTTACGTGACAGAAGCTACTACGTTGTCACGAAGTGCAAATAGAAAACAAAGCTGGCAGAACTAGGAGCTGTTCTATGTACAGTATATATATGATATGGGAAGTATGCGTGAGGTTAGAGTGTATGAAGGTGGCTGATGAAGCTGATTCACACGCGTCACCCCGTGTCTTTTGTGTCTTTCGTGTGCTGATTGATGTTGTGACACACTAAGAGGTGAGCTGTAAGTTAAGAGCAGGGAGGTATTTTTCAGGCTGAGGCTGAGCTCAGTTCAGGGTGATGACAGCTGCTGTCAGGTTTTGGCTCCGCTCCTTTTTTTTCCTCAACGCCAGGTAAAGGCACCTCCCCACCTCCCCTCTCTGTCTCTGTCTTGCTGCAGTCAGTTCTGTCTGTCTTGAGTCACGTCCCTCCTCACCCACTCTCTCCACCCTCAGACGGTGTCAGTCTGCCGCTCTCTTTGGCGCCAGATGCGGCTTCTCGGTTTCAGCAGGAGCTGCTTTTCCACTTGTTCTCTCAGGGAAGCTTTCACATTGTCAGTGTTACTATATAAACAGAAAACAAAGATCAGGTTGCAGCGGTGCCACTCTTTCTGCTCCACCTTCTCTCTCCTCACCTCCACACCTGGGCTCTAATGCCCCCAAACTGACGACATAGTATTTACCCTCTGCTCACCAGGAGGTTTTTTGTTTACATGTAAACCCCTGTTTTGGAAACATGATACTTTCTACACCACTTGGAATATCATTTAGTCTGAGATAAACTCCGGAAAGTTGAGATATTCAGTTCTTCTCTTTAGAGTAGCAGTATAAGATAAAACCATGTTGTTTGAACAGAAATAATACATCTCATTTATTCCTCACATTGTAATCACAACATTCTTCTTCTTTCATAATAATGTATAACTCTTGACCATATGTTGGGTTTTTCTCTGTGGACATGATGTAGAGTAGCGGTCAGTAACTGGAGGCCTGTGTGCCAGAACTTGTGCCCTCCAGCGTTAATATCCGGCCCGACAATTCAGAGCCTTATTCTGAAAAATAAGATGAACTGAATCAAAGATCAGTAAAGTCTGTGGCAAACTCAAGTTACTTTTTTAAACCAATGAATGAATGATGAAGATGTGATGTTTTGGCCCAGTATTTTAACACCCTAGGCCAAATTTACCCCAGATTTAGAGCTTAAAACTGTGTAATGTGTAACTTGTAAATATAAAGAAATGTAAATGTTCACACTATGCTGATTACATCTATCAGCTCCACTCTTTGTCTCTGTGGACGTGATTTCATGATATCGTAAACATTTACAAAAATAATGAGTGTTTTCCATTATTTATATTCTTTATTCACTTGTTCATATAAGTACGTCTGAGTGAATGTTAACATGATTTATAATAAAAAGAATTATAGCTTAGTTGGAGACGTGAACAGATTTGATTAATTATTAATCAATTACAAAATGAATAGCCAAAAGTTTTGATGATCAGTTGTAGTGGGTTTTATTTAAAACAGGCTTTCTGATATTTCAGCTTTTTAATTGTGAATATTAATTGGTTTCTTTGCTCCATACAACACAGAAATCATTAAAAGTGAATAATGTTTGGTTTGTGGCCAAAACAAAACAAGACATTTGAGAACATCATCATTTTTGAGCTTTGGGGAAAAAAAACATTTTCCAAATATTTGGATATATATTTTCAACTAGTGGATTAATCCAGGACATGATCGACAGATTCATTGATAATGAAAATGACAGATTCTTGCACACCACATGTAAACATTGTGACTTTAAAACAAAGTTTTAACCAGCTATTATCTGAGCATAATTTACTGCTGTTACAGACCACAGTGTGAATTTAAGACAGCAACAGAAAAGCAGAGTTACACACATCTCACTCATAAAAAGAATAAATAAATAATGAATAGCTGGTGTGCAGTGATCCCACTTGGTGTGTTCTCTATTTCCTTTACATGCCATGAAACCGTGAGTCATGGGCACTTGTATTGAATAATTACAGACTCACATACGACTGCATCAAAGCCACATATTATTATCATGCTTACATTAACATGGTTTTGTTTCCCGGGGGTTGGTTTTGAAGTCACGTTAGAAATAGAAGGATGTTGTGTTTGAGCACATTAGTACGTGTTAAAGCAGGCTGCTGCCGCTCATTCATGTAGGACTCGCCTTCTTCAGTCAAGGTCAAAGTTAAATGTTAAAGATTTTATTTAACCTTTTTGGTCACTGGGAAGTTTGTGTCCTCTGCCTCACCTCATTCTCTCCCTTTCTTTCTCTTTTCATTTTTCCCCCTCTGTTTTTATTAGATTATTCCTTTGTGCCTTTGCTTCTCTGTTTTTTGAAACCTTACCACTCTTTTTAATGACAAGCTGTGGGTTCAGGTTGGGGTTGCTGGTGAGGGGGGGGGGGCACATTTGGTTCAGTTCTGTGCTATCCATTGAAGGTGACAGGAGGGGCTGTGACTTTGGGTTTTTGACCCCGGATTCTTTATTTTTACTAGGAAGGGATCCAAGGATGGAGCTGTTGATGTGAATAGCTGCCCAAGGTGACTGGATCCCAATAAAGAGACGGTCAGCCTGGCCGGGGGCCTCCTTCCCATCCCCAACACAACGTTTATTGGGCCTGCTTATGAGCCTGGGCAACTATTAAACCCTGTCCAGCCTGCACTGAGGAATTTAGGGCCAGGAAACAAGAGAGTGGGGGTGGGAATGGGCAGAGGGAGGTGAAGTTGGGGTGACTGAAGGTGAAAGTTGAAAGGCATGTTCGAAGGAATCTGGTTGTTCTTTAGTCATCACCTTTAAATCCATACCAGGCGCATTACTGTTACATCTGAGCGAGAGGGAGCGCGCTTTTGAAATCAGCCACACAGAGCGTGTTCTTTCCTGCGTCTGTGTTGCATTGTTTGTTTCCAGTGTTTTTCACTGTGGCAGCACTTAAACGGCTCTGCCAGTAGTTGGCAAATGGTGTTATACAGTCAGCCATTTTCTTTAAAGAGACAGGGAGAAGGAAGAGAAGGAGACAGCCCGGTCTCATAAACATCCCTGCTCTGTTTGTTCACATGGAGCTGGAGGTATATAGGCAGGTCTGGTTGGACAGCCTTTCAAATAAAAATGTGAGCCTGTGTGTGGGTGTGCGTACTCAAACACATGCAGATACAAAAAAATTCAGATGTCAGTCAAAAAGTCAAACAGAGGTATGTCGCTCCCCCACTCACCAGTAAATGGAGAAGCCAATCAAATCTCAGCTGCCAATCAGCATTTTATCAGCAGGGCCATCTGGCCATCAGCTAATTGTGTCTCTTTTAAGGCTGTCAGTCAGCAGTGTGTGCCCCCCCCCCCAAGCCCCCCCAAGCCCCCCCAAGCCCCCCCCTCCCTTTTCTCTTAAAAATGTCTGCCTTTGAGCTTGCCTTCTGGCTCCAAGGGGTGGCCCGCATGGGGTCGGGGGTTGTTTGTTGACCAACTCTCTTATAATCAGTTGCTGTATTCGCTTTGATCATCGTTTCAAAGACTTTTATGTAGAACTCTCACAAACATGATGCTCCGATTCATTCGTGTTTTCTTGTCTCTGCAGCGGTGGAGACCCAGAGCACCAGCTCAGAGGAGATGGTGCCCAGCTCTCCTTCTCCTCCTCCTCCTCCCCGGGTCTACAAACCCTGCTTTGTGTGCCAGGACAAGTCTTCTGGTTATCACTATGGAGTCAGCTCCTGTGAGGGATGCAAGGTAAATACAGCATTTAGGCCACATGAAGGTTTTATAGGACGTGAACTGTTGAACTGATGGTGTCCTCGAAAAAAAAACTAGGCCACAGTGAGAACCTGATGTTGAGCTGCAGCCTGGAGACAGATGTTAGGGCTGTAGAAGGATGTTTGTTGTTATTAAACTGCCCTCTAGTGTTTCCTGATGAATACTGCATGTATTCATAGAGACTGACACACGGTTACTGCATCAAAATTAAATAAAAGTGAGAGTAGTGTGTCAAAACTTGGCCCTCCAGTGTTAATATATGACATTTATTTGATATATATCACAAATTATATTATACCCACAAAAACAACAAAGTCATGCAGAATTCAGAACCTTTTATTGTGAAAAAGTCTAATCTTGTGTGTCAAAGATCAGTTTTAAGTCACAAGTGACACACGTTACTATTTTACATCCCATACATTTGCCTTTTTCTTTCACAAAAATTGATAGTTAAGATAAGTAGAAAGATACAGGTTTTGCTTGATGAAGATATGATGTCTTGGCCTGGTATTTTAACATCCTATGCTAAATTCACCCCTGATTTAGAGCTTAAAACTGTACAATGTGTAACTTTTAAATGTGAACAAATTACAGTCGAACTATTGTCAAACGAGTTCACACAATGCTGATTACGTCGATCAGCTCCGCTCTGTGTTTGTCAGTACAGTAGTGCTTAGATGTTGTGTGGTATGGTGTCATTTCCACGCTGCACACAGGAAGTGATTTGATGTTAAGACAGACCGAACTTAAAGCAGACAACAAAGAGATATCTATACCTCAAACCCCCAATCCTTCATCAGTTTGAAGGAACAATCACAAAGACTAAGCAGAAGCTGAATAATCACATCACCAACAAAAAACAGCATAAATCACCAAATGTTCCACACTGCAGCTTTAAGATGAAATGAACATGTGGATCTTTCATTTATTTCCTGTCTTGAAGCAGTGCAGTAGAATTGTTGTTTTTATCGATTCCAGGGTTTCTTCAGGCGCAGCATCCAGAAGAACATGGTGTACACATGCCACAGAGACAAGAACTGTCAGATCAATAAAGTGACCCGTAACCGCTGCCAGTACTGTCGGCTGCAGAAGTGCTTTGAGGTTGGCATGTCCAAAGAAGGTAAGTGTCTGAGACAGTAGTGAGGGCTCCATGGGGGTGAATAACCCTGAGGCTGTGATTATTTTCCACCATTAAAAGAAACAGTAGAGGTTTTTTGAAAGCGTTGCCCGTGTTTTTTCTCCTGCAGCGGTGCGCAACGACAGGAACAAGAAGAAGAAGGATGTGAAGGAGGAGGTGGTGCTGCCTGAGAACTATGAGTTGACCGGAGAGCTGGAGGAGCTGGTTAATAAAGTCAGCAAAGCTCACAAGGAGACCTTTCCTTCTCTGGGCCAATTAGGAAAATACACCACAGTAAGTTTTTTTTTATAAATCACATCTGTGTGTAAACTCCCACAATCCACTCAAGCATTAGCTCACTGCTTTGCCAGGAGGACAAACATGAAACTGAAATGTCCTTCTATTATCTTTCTTTCTCTCTTGCAGAATTCAAGTGCTGACCACAGAGTGCAGCTGGACTTGGGCTTGTGGGATAAGTTCAGTGAGCTCTCCACTAAGTGCATTATAAAGATTGTGGAGTTTGCCAAGCGGCTACCAGGCTTCACTACGCTCACCATCGCTGACCAGATCACCCTCCTCAAATCTGCATGTCTGGACATCCTGGTACGGACCACACGCTCCCTATTACTGCATTAACTGCTTAACTAGTCAATGTGATAAATAAAATGTGATTCTGACCAATTGTCCTTTGGTCTCTGTCTGGTTTAGATGCTGAGGATATGCACTCGTTACACTCCAGAGCAGGACACAATGACCTTCTCAGATGGTCTGACTCTGAACAGGACACAGATGCATAACGCCGGCTTTGGTCCACTCACAGACCTGTTGTTTGCCTTCGCCGGTCAGCTGCTGCCGTTGGAGATGGACGACACAGAGACGGGGCTGCTCAGTGCAATCTGCCTGATCTGTGCAGGTAAACCTGGGTTTCTGTTTGACAAAAATGTGAGGAACATCTTCCCTGTTGGGCCAAGAAAGTCAGTCCACAACAACAACAGTGCTTAGACAATGACGTGGAATAAAAGGGGTATTTTCCATAAGTAGTTCAAGATTCATATACTACTGGACTAAGTACTTCATAGACTACCTGCATGCATAATATGAAGTACTTTTACTGTGTACTTTTTGAGTAATCCTTTGTCAAAATCCTGACCAGATCACGAACATCATTAATATTGTCCCCTGTAATGATTTTGACAAAATATGACTCAAAAAGTACACAGTAAAATACTTCATATTATTCATGCACATAGTCTAGGAAGTACTTGGTTCAGTAGTGTATAAATCTTGGTATACGGCTGGCATGACTGCAGTTCAGTAAATACAGGGTAAGAATTCCATGTAAGAATAGAAACAGGCAGCAGGGCTCACAGAGCTGACAGTCAGGACTCTTCAAGTATCGAGTATCTCATCAAGTCCCGTCTTCTGAGATCTGTTTTGAGGATAGGACTTGCTTAAATGGATGTGTTCCACATTAAAAAGAGCATTTACATTACATGACATTATTACTCATGTTGTGACTTCCCTGCTCTCTCAGACCGCATGGACCTGGAAGAGCCGGAGAAGGTGGACAAGCTGCAGGAGCCGCTGCTGGAGGCCCTGAAGATCTACACCCGCCGCAGGCGCCCCAACAAGCCTCACATGTTTCCACGCATGCTGATGAAAGTCACAGACCTCCGAGGAATTAGCACCAAAGGTCAGCTGATATTTGACATGTCATTGTGTTGGATCAGGTGTACAGATACTGAAGTATTTGGTCCTAATGAGGGCCTTTCGCGTTTGTATGTTCTGTGTGTGTGTGTGGATTTTCTCCAGTGTCCTCCCACTGTCCAAAAAGGTTAACTGGTATCTCATGGGTATAAATTACCCATGAGTGTGCACATTAGAACATTTTAAATAGTTAACTATACATTTAAAAATTAAATGTTATTATGTTATGCACTGTACTAAGAGATAATTTGTGTCTGCAGTCTTTTAACAGGTCGGAACTAGGGCTGAACAAATACATATAAATAGCTATTACAATTTGAAACAACACAATCAGTAAACGCACTGGCTGCAGTTCTATTTTTGATTGTTCTATGTTCAGACCACTTCGCCCTGTCCACCCCTCGCAATACAATAGGTGTTGTTTTGTTGCGTCGATGTGGCATCTTTTTAAATAACACTGTAAATTCTGAGCTGAACTTGACAGATTATATTACAAATCAAAATCGTAATTACATATTTTCTGCCAAATCGTTTAGTCCATTTCAGAACCACACCAAGACACAACAGAACATACAGCCTTCACATGCAGGACATGTACAACTGTATGTTTGTCAAAACAAATTAACTCATGTGGGCATTAAGTGTCAAAAAAAATTGTTTTTGAATTTATCAGCCTCATCCAATTATTTGCAGCAGATACAAGTAAGTCATAATATTCAAAAGCAATAAAAAGCATAAATAAATCACCTTAAATAGTTCCAAATTATTTATATTATACTTTTTTTTTTTAATCTATATGTATAATGTATATGGGTCAATGACAAATAAAGCTTCTAAAAAGGTATTTTAAAAAGTATTTTCAATATAGATGTAATGCATATTTTTGAGTCCAGAACAATGTTTGAACATGTCTGATATGTTGAGTCACCATTCTAACTGTTTTAACTCATATTTTAACAGTATTTTTAACTTCATGACAAAAAAAATGTCAGGTGGCGCAACCAAATATAAAAAATATATATACTGTATATACATATATATATATTTACATATATAAACATATAGTTAAGTAATGTCGTCAGCAGAGAACAGGCATCACCCTCACTGAAATGAAAATTTAAACGCTAACTTTCAAATCAACCTTTGTGTTGCTGCAGGTGCAGAAAGAGCCATCACACTGAAGATGGAGATTCCAGGGCCGATGCCTCCTCTGATCAGAGAGATGCTGGAGAATCCCGACACCTTCGAGGACAGCAGCGACTCGGGGGACAGCGCTGCCTCCACTGCCCCCGCCGCCTCCACTCCCCCCGCTGTCCCCTCCGCTCCAGCCATCAAGCAGGAGGAGAAAGCCACGGATGAGTCGGCCGTTGAGGAGGAAGAAGACGAGGAGGAGGACGACTACTGGGACGAGGAGAGGGAGCGAGAGGCAGACAGTGACAGGGAGCTGTGGGGGGAGGCGGCGGTGGCGGCGGCCGCAGCAGCTGCAACAGCAGCACTGGCAGCGGTAAAGAAAGGTGTGACTGGGAAAACACAGTGAGAAAGAGAGAGAGAGAGAGAGAGACACGACGGTGCTGCTTCCTCCTCCAGAAAAGTCTGTCCAAAACTTTTGACTGGTACTGTATATATATATAACAATTTATTGGCATACAGCCCATATTTACATATACTGTGCATATTCTGGACTGAGATGAAAAACACGTTCAGTCCAGCATAAGAAACACACAGAGAAAAAAGCACTAAGTATCAGTGGATTGAGGAATTAAAAAAAAAGCACCATTTTAAAATCACTGTGCCAAAAAACAAGACTTTCTAAAAATGTATTTCAAAATGTGTTTTGTCCACACAGAGGAACCAGAGGACAGAAGAAAATGCACTCCTCCGCTAACTATAAGGGCTATGCTGTGTATAAAGTTTGATGGTCAAAGAAAAAAACAACAACATGGTGTCCATTTGCCGCCGATGGCTTCTCAAAATTCCTTTTATTACTATTCAGAGATATGCTTCTTATTTTTTTATTTTATTGTATGGTTTTCCTGTGTACGTACACGTGTCTGTCTTGTTCTTTTGGGACTGTCTTCATGCCTGTTTTCTGTTGAATATTCTCCCCTCAGTCTTGCTTATATTTGACTGGACATATCTGTTGTAAAGCTTGTGTTTGTTTGTATGAGTTTCACAGCAAAAAGAAGCAATAGAATCAGGGAAAAAAAAAGCAATAGGAAAAGCAAGAGCAGGTCATGAGCAGGACTCAAACTCACAATGTGACCAGCGCCCGCTTTGTAACTCGATTCAAACCATCGTGTCGTTGCTTCAGATTGTGTCAAACGATGCAAAACAAATGGTATTTTCATCTCTCACTGAAAACAAAATGATAGTCAAATATTTCAACTCATAGATATACACACAAAAAGAGCTTATAAAAGGGTACAAAATATAAATCAGCACAGTCTCAGGTTGATTAGAAAAGGGCCAAATCTCATCTGTCAACTGAGGTTTGTTTGAAAGAACACAAACGTTGCCATTTTTGACAAAAGTAGAACAGATTTTTAGTTGTTTTTTTTACTATGATGTACTTGTCCTTTGTACAACAACCACAGGTACAGGTAAGCCATACCATCTCCATGTTGTTAGAGTGGGCAAAGACTAATCAGCGTAGCAGAGGAAAAGCTGTTTACGTCTCAGAAAACCTCAGGTGTGTGTGTGTGTGTCTAAGTGTGTGTGTGTGTGTGTGATGTGCAGATGTCATGTTACTGTCATTACTGCCATAAGCATTTATGCAAAAACTCTAATAAGTTGTGTCTTCTAAGTGAAATAGACAGTGGGATATAGCAAAATAAATATTTTCTATGAAATCACTCACCCAAAGATGTTTAGTTTGGACAGAATCACAGACATCACAGTGGAGGACATGAACTGACCTGCCTCCTGGAGCATAGGACAGTCCTTTGTGTTCATGTCTGCTGTAATGAGTGATGCAAAACATGGATTATGTCATAAATGCCTTTTTTTTCCTTCTTTTTCTTTGAGACAAAACAACTTTTTTTATGCAAATGTGTGTGAAATAAGTCAGTATTTGTTGTGGCTCAACGTTGTAGATACAGCGTGAGGAATAAAGGAACTCTTTATTGTAAAGTGATGGGGGGGTGAGAACTGTCCATGTATGTTTGTTCAAATGTGTCCTCAGTAACAGACGTGAAGCCATGAAGGACACGGAAGGTGATTTAAGCATGAAACAATCAGCTCTGACGCACAGTCTGACGTGGAACAGAAAACTGTTTTCAGTGTCGTCGCTCGCCCTGTTTTCTCTTCCTCACACACACACACGTCATCATCATCATCTGCTGATTCCACTCACTGTTATTTAGTATTTAAAACTGTTTATACATCATATAACCATTATATTTTAGTTCAGCTCATTATTGTTAAAAGTCTTCTCCAATTGTCTCAAGCTGGTGCAATAAAGACATTGCTTTGATGACACAGACCTGAGCTCAGTACACAAAAGACCAAAGATTGACTTCATATCACAATCATGATCTCATTTTTACATTTGAAGCTGGAACCATTGTTGTTATCTCTGTGTTTTTATATATACAGTAAGTTGCTGTTGACTTTATATACAGTGTGTACAGGATGTGATTATATTATAACCACAGACACCTCACAAGTTCTGCTTCAGTCGGACTTGTACAAAACAGCTCCAACACACGCGCATGCACGCACACACACACACGGAGAGAAAGAGAGAGGGAGACACAAAGACAAGCCTCATGTTCTTGTTTTCACTTGTTTTTTTTACGTCCAAGTTAATACTTTTTGTTATTTTGTGGCTTATTGTTCCTAAGTGTTATTTGTTTGTTGTCTTGTATTTTTTTATAAAGGCGCTTTTGGTTCTCAAGCCCTTCACTGTTGTCTTTACTGTGTTCATTTACTTACAGTTCCTTTGTCAGAAGAGTCATTGGAACACTGCAAAAACACAGCAAAAATGTATGCATGAAAACTTAAAACTACTTTGTAAATCAGAAAAAAACAAACCAAAAACTAATTGTCTAAAAATGTACGTATTACAAGCAGAGAAACTCTCTCACGTAAGAAATGTCTACTTAAAATGACCTCAGGATGTCTTCTATTTGCACACACGCCACTTTGTGATAGTGAATTTTACTTCACAAACTTTAGATACATCAGTCGTGAACACACAAAGGAGCAGGAGCGGTTAGCATTTAATACAAACAACAGTTTCAGATGGAAATTAAGGCTTAAGGTAAGCTGTCATATCTGATTAACACAACATTTGAGAGTTTTTGTTAAAATTAGTCTATTTTTCTACTGTAAAACTTCTTTTTAGGCAAAAAGAAAAAAGAACAACTTCCCAAACAATTAGGCTTACTTGCTTTCTTGAAAAAAGCTATATTTATAGTTTCTCAGACAATATAACAAATAGTTAAGGTTAAGAGGAAGACCTTCACATCAGTGTCTATTTATTATGATATTATGAAAGATGTGACATTCAGCTCAGCATACTGCAACACACACACACACACACACACGGTTAGGGGCTGATAAACCACAATAACATCATGTAACGTCCCCACTTCCAGCTAATAATGATCATCATTTCAATCATTTGTCATAATCACATATCACAACATTCACTTTTTAATACAAAAAAGTTTATAGAACAAAAAAAAAACAAAGTTGTCCTATTAAGTTATAAGTCATAACCCAGTCAGAAACACCAAGAGTCACACTATTAAACACTGAAGATTCACCACTGCTGAAAAGAAGAAACAGAGCAGCATGTGGTCCAGTTGTCCTTCTCTGTGTCACCACATGGGGGAGTCAGTCAGCTCACTACAGAGAGAGGGACATTTGAAAATGGTGAGAATGGAAAAGTCCATGTTTGTGACATCAATCTGACATGATCCTGCTGCACTGCTTTTATTCCTGCTACAAGAGAGTTTCATTTCTAATCTCTGGATCAGTGAATTCAGAGCCAGCTCTGGAGCGCCATCTACTGTAGGGGTGCAGGACCTAAGAAAATTCATCAAAAAAGGGGCGCTTTTGTGTCACTTCACACACAAATTAACTTAAAAATGTAATAATAGAGATATTAAAGAAAAGGAAAAGAGTGAATTTTGAATTTTACCATTTATATATTTATCATTGTTGATCACCATTTACTATTATATAGAAAATGTTACTTGCAGTGTCCATATTTCTGTTCTAAACGTTACTGTTGACTACCATACTATATAGTGTTGCATTACCTGTTTATTACAGTTTTTCTCAATTGTTTACACACAAATTCTGGTACTTGAGACACAATGACCACAACAGGTAACTCATGCACCAACCCCCTGAACCAACTCTGCTAAACTACAAGCACAATTCCTGCTTTACACTCAAATTGCAGTTGTAAAACACACTTTTTTCAAAACACTACACACAATTCTCTGCATTTGGCACAATTTTCATGAAGAAAATTTCTTGTTTTCACAAGGAACACACTGTCATTCAAAATTCTAAAGTTAATTTCCCTACTATGCAAACTGACTCATCACATGGGAATGTATGTGCAATTTTGTGTTGGTTGGGATGGACACTGTGTACATTGTTTTTGTGGGAAATACATAGGAATAAAATATATGTGTTACTGTGTATTTGTGTGTTTTGAGTATAAAAACAATCCATCCATTTTCTACCACTCCATCCTCCATTTTCCATCACAGGGCCTATAAAAACAATATTCTAAAATATTTTACACAAACGCAAAAAAAAAAAAAAAAAGGCAAATCAAAAAACACGAACACAAATCACAAACGCAAAACAAATCACAAACGGAAATCACAAACACAAAACAAATCACAAACGGAAATCACAAACACAAAACAAAAAAATGCAAATCACAAAACAAACACAAAACACAAAGTATAAAAACAATCCATCCATTATCTACCGCTTCATGTGGCATAGGGCGATCGGTGGGGTCACACCCTGGACAGTTAGCCAGTCCATCACAGGGCCACATATAGAGACACACAATCATTCACTCACACTCTCACACCTACGGTCAATTTACTACACCAACTACTACACCAACGGTGGGCCCCCTATAAAAACAATATTCTAAAATATTTTACACTCTTATGTATGTACTGTCTGTAGTAAGTGTAACACTAAACACTAAAAAAGGCCTAAGTCATTATGATTGATGAAGAAGAAGTGTTTTCCATTCATCATAGTGTTTTACATTGATCACATCAGTGTTCAACTGGTTTTTATAAATGTCTATTGATATGATGGTTTGTGTGTGTCATTTGAAAACAAAATACCATTTTGAGAAGAAATAACATTGTTTTGAATGTTAAGTTTCATTTTGCAGGAGAATTGATGGGTTTTTCCATTGTGTGTGTGTTTTTTGGATTTGTGTGTAGAGTTGTGCGAGCATGAGGCATGCTTTCAGAAAATGTGTGTAAACAATCGAGAAAAACTGTAATGTTATTAATGTGTAATGTATAATAGTGTGTGTGTGTGTGTGTGTGTGTGTGTGTGTGTGTGTGTGTGTGTGTGTGTGTGTGTGTGTGTGTGTGTGTGTGTGTGTGTGTGTGTGTGTGTGTGTGTGTGTGTGTGTGTGTGTGTGTGTGTGTGTGTGTGTGTGTGTGTGTGTGTGTGTGCGCGGACAGACGAGCCATGAGGGGTCATGAAGTATGATTTTTAAATTTCACTTTTGTTATTTTTAGGTCCATTGTGAGGCAGTAATTTCATATTTTACCCACAATTATATTTGTACAAGTGTATAATTGTTGTAAAATTGAAATCATTTTGTTTTTGCAACCTTTGAATAAGCCTTTATATGTACTTTAGGCACATATAAAGCCCACCGTAGTTCTCTTAAGTGTTTGGGAAATATGCAGTGTCACCATTAGACGTCTTTAGTCTAAGATTTCTAGTCTAGAAATCTTACATACTGGACCTTTAAGCTTCAAATTACATTGGTATGGTCATTTAAATTTAAATTAAAAGTTTTAATTCATGTATAACATATGGATCAATTTAGTACGTTACAGGTGCAAAAGCCTGATTAAAGGTTTGAAGATTATTTTTTGCCCATTTATGAAACAAAGAATATGGACATACTTGATTTTTTTAGGTCAGGAATTTGCAACCTTTAGGATGAAAAGAGCCATTGTTGTCCCCTCTCCAACCAAATAAAATTCATCTGGAGCTGCAAAAACTATTTGACCCATAAGATGAAGATAATAACACGTATAAAGGTTCTTCATGTACACATTACTGCATTTGAGTATCGGGAATGACTTGAAACTTTTTTTCAAAGCTACTAGCTTTTTGATTGATTGATTGATTTTGTGTGTGTAGCATTAAAAGCAGTACAATAGTAAAATATAACAATACGGCATATTGTATGTGGAGGTGGTGACTTTTTGGAGAAAAGCTGCTCGAGACGGGTCAGTTAGGACGTGAGTGTGAAGAAGTCATCACATATTATTTTAGGAGACGTCAGTGCAGCCACAGTGAGGACAACAGGGTGTGAACTGAGACTGTGTGGAAAGACACATTCATCACCTCAGGTCCGGTTGGATGAGTTCTGCAGAGCTCCGTTGTTTCCGCTCTTCAGCTGGAGGCACCTCCCACATCATCTTGTCCTAGAAAAAGACAGAAGTTGAGAACTTTAGCTGTCTTTTCCTCCCCAGTATACGATATATTTACTGCATTTGCTTTTTTAAAAACACACAGAATATAAAACAATAGCGCTCAGGTAAAACCTCCAGACCAGGGCTAATAGAACAAAAATATCTAATAGATTAAGTAGTCGTAGTAGGAGTGTTTTATATGAGGATCTAGAAGATATGATCTAGTTCTATCGGAAACCAAATAAAATAGATAATTTGTTCACAATTAGGGATGCAACTATCGATTCTTTTCGCAATTGATTAATCTGTCGATTGTTTTCTCAATGAATGAAGTAGTCTGGTCCATAAAATGTCAGAAAATGTTGATCAGTGTTTTTCAAACCTGGAAATGTCCTTCAATGTCTCGTTTTGTCCACTAATGTTTAAAAGAAAACAGAAAATATTCACATTTCTGAAGCTGAAGAATCAGAGACACTGAAGGAAAACATTCAAATCGATGATGTAATGAGTTAAGGATTCATTTAGCAATCGATTGATAATCGACTAAATGATTGCAGCACTATTCACAACATCAGACAATAAACAGTGAATATAAAATATAATAATGTCCAATCTCAGATTTACATCGACAGCAAGAAGAAAGTAGATCAGATGTTTTTAAGGACAGATGATGAGAAATATTACAAATTATCAAAAAGAATTCTGGACTTTAAATATGTTATAAAAAACACATTTATCTGTCTTTAATAGTATAATAACACATCTGTTTTAATTATATATATATATAAACTAATATATATATAAAAAACACAAAGTAACATGTATAAGGGAAATGTAAATTAACCAACACTCCACGTATTCAAGGTTTAAGGTCAATAAATCAGTCTTTTTTTTAAGCGTTTGTGAGCCTGTTTGTGTGTTTTTTAACAACATGGAGTGTGGGACGTTGAGGAGCTCCATCAAGAAACAGGTCAGATATCTGTCTTTTTAAAGGAAGCTGGTGTAAATCCTTGTTGTGAGTGACGTGTCAATGGGACGGCACACCTGCGTGTCAGTGGCTACGAGGTGAGTGAATCAACACAGACTCTTTGCACGAGTGTCCACTAAAGTGCGGTGGAAGAGAACTGTCGTGTGCTGACTTAAACGACCGTGTAAAGCGACAAAAACCATCTCTTCTGACTGTGACATCTCACAGTGAAATGTGTCACCAATAGGAGTGAGGATCACAGGTTACCTCATGATAAGCTACCAATAATATCACAACACAGTGACTGCAAGACAATCATATCGCGATACATCACAATGTCTGTCTGACTGAAGGAAACTAAACGTCTGTGAAAAGATCAAAGTGCAGGATTTATCTATTTATTCACAACGTAGAGAACAAAGTGCACAACGTATATGTATTGAACATAGATGGAGCATCTTTTAAAGTAGTTTTCTCTATTATCCTGCTGTAAACTCACTCTTGTTCAGCAAGGTAACTCCTCCCAAGACATATAAGTAGTGACGCCCGGTGAGTACTTTAGAGAAAATGTATATATTTTATATGCCGATGTCGATACCAGGTGTATCAAGTATCGTATTAGACGAGGAAGGATGACGATATGTCACCAAAAGTGGATCACTTTTGTGCAAACACACAGAAAAACATCATATACACTGTAAAAAAAAAAAAAGAAGTTGAGAAAACTCAAAATTTCACTTGATGCAATCAATTTTTGAATTTTCAGCCCAACAAAAGATCTCAAGTTTTCAAAAAAGAAATTTTGAGTTTTCTTTTTTACAGTGTAGAATACAACATTCTTCATCCTTAACCCTTAGAACACAGAGTATTTTGGCTGCTTTTTTCCATTACTATGTCAAAACATAGAGTATATACAGAGGCTATAAGAAATGTGTAATATAGAGTTTCTTATTTCCTTTTTTTCAGCACAACCTAGGCAATCTGATGATATATTGCACTAAATGTTCACCAACTAGAGCAAAAATTACTCAAAATGTTTCAAATTGGATTGAATTTGTGAAATTTCGACATATGTCGCACGTTGAACTTTGACGTTCAACAAAATGAAAAATTTGTCTCTAAACAATTATTGCTACTTTATATCCCTACTAAAAATGAGCTGTAACGTGAATCATAACTTTGACTCAACAACACATAAGGAGATGAAAAAAAAAATTTTTTTTAAAGCCCGCATATGTGACCTATAAACAGCACATCGCCAGGATATCCATATAAGGAGTTGTATATAGGTATGGGTGCACCTGCAGCACAGATCTGTGCCGTGTGAGCACTAAGGGTTAAATGTTGTAAATAAACATTAACTCACCAAATAACGGGCAGAATAAAGGTTTATGTTCATATTTGAGTGGTCAGTGTTACAGACATGGTAACAGCAGTCACTCTCAAACATGTTGTCAGTGTATATTTGGTCTGTTGTGAGATCCTTGCCTGTGTCTGGAGCTGCTGCTCTCTCTCTGTCTGGACTTTCCTCAGACTGATCTTCAGCTCCTGCAGTTCCTGATTGGCTTCACTGAGCAGCACCTGCAGGGGGCAGCATACGCATAAGCATCTGACCATCAACCTCACGTCTGACTTTGCTCGTCTCCTTTGCTTTCCTAGTGACGGTGAGAGGAAATGTTTACTCACTGTTCATGGAAGGTTTTTCTATTTGTGCCCGCATGTGAGTCATGAAAGAGCTCCGCTGAACTCTGGCACAGTTCTTGACTTTCCAACGCGGTAATTTGAGCAACTGGAGCTGATGCAGCTTTGCTTTTTAAAGCCCAGTGTGTTTACGTATTAAAGGAATAGTTCCTTTTTTCTTAGAGCGGCTGTATGAGGTACTGAACATGCAGCGCCTCACTGAGTACCGGCTGTTCCCCACTTACTGAGGACACAAGGAAATACAGATTTTATCAACAAAGCAAAAGTCTCAATAAAAAGGCGGACCTAGACCGGTTCAGCCACGGCTGAGAACGCTGTGTTTTATTGTAATCTCGGGTTCAGCGAGATCTCTGAAAAAACCCGGTCCGGTTACGTAAACAGCAGTTCTCCTGAACAGCAGATCCTCCTGCTCCGGGCACTAGTCCGGGCACATCTGGTTTACATTGTACCGCAGAAGAAGAATAACGTCCGTTGTGGAGGTGTTTCACGAGCCACAGTGTCTTCTGACTCTGGGTCAAAGTCATAAAAGGGACTGCGGCGGGGAGTCGTGAAGAAGCTATTTTTAAACATTGTTAAAACAATGTTTTGATAATGAGTAGCAGTGCATCCACCGTTCCAGAGGGGGGAGCTGCGAATCACAAGACAGTTGGGAAGGCTCTACTCTGGCTGGCCAATCACAACACAGTCTGTCTTCTGGGTGTGAGATTTATGTCTGAAACACCGCGGCTGAGGACAGCGTCAGTGAGGAGAGATTTCTATCGGCTCGTTTACAGAAACTAGGAGGTTTTTGACCATAAAAACAATGTATGTAAGTAGACCTCCATAACTAACATATATGTGCAACAGGACCACCCTATGTGAGCTTTAATAAAATATAGACCTGTTTATATCTACAATATCATGATAATATGTTTGCTACTTTAACTCACTGTTAAACTTGTGTTGCTTTCTAAAACTCTCACTCCCTGCACCAAAGTCCATAGAGAAAATCAGCATTTTTACACACATACCACACAGGAGATATTGATCCATTTCCTCCATCACTGTTCATGCGTGTTATTCTTGTGATTGCTTGTTGGGTTTTCCTCTGTGACACTAACCTGTCAAACATGGCAGCAGTAGACCAGCAGCTCCTGTGTCCTTGCAAGCTAAAACTGCTGATTTTCTTAATGGACTTTGGTGCAGGAGAGTGAGTGGGTGTGAGTTACAAACTTCTGGTAGAAAAAGGCTAGGCTGTTAAACATGTTAGATTTTAGTGGGTGAGCCTTTTATTAAATTGCCATGATCTGTTCTTTCATCAGGACAAGGTTCTTTCTGCATGGAGTGTGCATGTTCTCCCTGTGTCTGTGCGCATTTTCTCTGGGTTCTCCGGCTTCCTCCCACAGTCCAAAAACATGCAGATTTGGGGATTGGGTAAATTAGACACTCTAAATTGACCATAGGTGTGAATGTGAGAGTGAGTGCTTATGTCCCTGTGATGGACTGGTGATCTGTCCAGGTGTACTGCACCCCTCATGTGGAGCAGTAGAAAATGGTTGGATGTTCTTTCATCTGTCCCCTTTAATACTTTTGAACTTAAATTGTACTCACTCTATTTTGGTCTCTCTCTCTCCCAAGCTTCACTTCTAGTTTCTCCCTCTCCACCCTCTCCTCCTGGAGCCAGTCCTCCTTCCTCTGCACCTCACAGCTCAGTTCTTGTATTTTCTTGTTCGCCGCCTGCACAACAACAAAACAAATTATTTATCTACATTTTATTTATCATGGATGTGAAGGATCCTGTATCCTGACTTCTGCTGCCTGTTTGTTGGCCTCTCTCTCCAGGGCCCAGCTGGCACGCTCCTCCCTGAGGACCAGGTTCTCCTCAGACAGCTGCAGCGTGAGCTGGGCCACTTGCAGGCGGGCCTGGTGCAGCTCAGTGTGGGTGTGGGCTTGATGGGTGGACAGCTCTCTGAGCTCCCTACGCAGGCACTCGTTGACATGCTCGCTAGCTTCCAGACGCTCCTGCAGTCCTCGAACATCTGCCAGACCACCATCAACCTCCCCCTGCAGGAGAAGAGCAGGAGTTAAAAAAGAACGTAACCCACCCCCCCACCTTGAAATTCTCTCCCACTGCTGATAAGATGACACGTCAACATCTAATCTTTACATTTAAAGGTCCAGTGTGTAAGAATGACTCACATCAAAAGCCTCTTTCACACATACAATCAACAAAACAAGCAGGAGGAAGACGAAAACGACCACAGCACAATGGAGCTCAGTGACAACCTTACAGCTCTGCATATTTTCGATCTTTTACTTCGGTCCTTTACTCAAGTATTAGCGTCATATGTAAAGAAAAAAAACAAAGCAGCCTGTGAACTCTGAGATTAAAGTCATCATTTGAGATTAAAGACAGAATTATGACTTTAATCTCAGAATTTCATTTTATTTTACTTTTAAATGTGGCCCTAATACTCTTCCGTATAAAGGCACTAATAAAATAAACCAACATAAATAAATGTTGAGCACTGTCCCAAATTATAAAAAATAAATGTTTGCTGAAAACAGCTATGTTAACATCTGGAAGACAAAATATAGCATGTGCACCAGGGTCTTACGTACTTCCCACTAATGCTGATCAAAGTGGAGTAAATACCACTGGCCAAAAACTAATTTAACCTCATTTAGCATAACATAACATAATATCAACACATACATTTACAATCTAACAATACTATATCTTATGCCACAGTTGCAGTAGTGCAGAAGAATACAGAAGACAGTGTGAATAATATACATATACATACAATACAACTGTATAAATAATAATAATAATAATAATAATAATAATAATAATAATGACACAGAGGTAGTGTGGACTCTTCCATTCAGGGAAATATTAATAACAATATGTATTACTTTATTTTTAGATTATCTTATTTGTCTGTTTATTTTCTACGTGTTTTTTTTTTCCAAAATAAATTTGATCTCTCATTCTCTATATTAGGGGTCACAAACTCACGGCCCGTGGGCCACATGTGGCAGCAGTCAATGTCCTGTGAGTTTTCAAGATATCATTTTAATTTCTAATTACTAAACTGTTAATTTTTCCGCCATCTGTTGGAATTTTCACTTGACGCTTGACTTTTTTTCTTTATTCCATTTTATTAATCTCAATCTAGATTATGTTTTTAGCGCCCACTGTCCTTTTAGAATTTATTTTGACCTCATTTTAGTAACTTTGACACATCAGTTTCCTCATTGATGATAGTGTTTCCTGTGTTTTGTTTCTCTTCTAACGTCCCTCTATTGCACAGTGATTGACAGTGTGGCAGCTTTTAGTTGACAGATCTGTGTCTGTGAGGATGTGGGGTTGAGATTTTCTGATTCTATCATGTAAAGCACTTTCTGCTACAATATCTATATGCATTAAAAGTGATATATAAATAAAGTCTGATGAAAAGAATACCTCCTAAATGTTACACACTAAAAGACCTGGCATCCTCTTTTCAGCCCCCTTTTTACAACATCTATGCAACACAAAAGAAGAAGGAGAAGAAGCATAAACAAAGACCTGCAGAGATTTTCTCTTTTCCTCGTTGTGTTTCATTTGACTGGACATTTTCTTCAGTCTCTCCCTCAGCCTGTGGAGAGCAGAGCAGGATGTTTTTTAGGAGCTGCACAAGGTCCATGATACATGTCTGAGCAAGTGTGTGCTTCTGAAACACTTTCCTTTCCAGTTCCACGCTTCCTTCTTCCTTCGTCTCAGTCAGAGCTTTGACTTCGTCCTCCAGGTCTTTGATTCGCTGCTCACACTCACTCTTGTCAGCCATAAGTTTGCTCCGTTGAGAGGTCAGACTTTCTTGACTACACCTTGCATCCTTTCAGTGTTTTTGAGAGAGAGAGAGACAAAACAATAGATTTGATGAAATTCAGCTCTTTTTGGAGAGAAAAAACAAGTTAAATCCTGCACTGACCTGGTGTTTTCCCTCCACCTTCTCCAACATGTCACAGGTGTGTCTCAGGTTTTCTCTGAGCTCTGTGATCTCCTCCTTCATTGCTTCTCTCTCTTTCTCCCACTCCACCTTTGATCTTCTGCTCTCGTTTTTCTCATCATCTGCCTCTTGTTTGGCCTCCTCCAGACCGCGCTCTAAGTCAATCTGTTTTTTGAAACATTCCTCCAGGCGACTCTGCTCACAACACAAGGGGGAAACCAGGGAGGTTTGCACTGATTCATTCATTCATTCATTTGTTATTTACAAGCAGATGTCATTACATTTTATTTCCTTACAAGTTGATTTAAAGAAAGAAAAATATTCTCTCACAGAACTGAAACAATTTATTGTTCTGTGTAATTGAAATACACCCAGTTAATATGTAGCATGCATCATTACACAATAGTTTAAAGGGGTATTTGTTGTTTGTTTTTTCATATATGGGACTGTATAAGACATTCATGTGAAGCGTTAATTAGAGCAAACTGTTTGGAGAGTGAAACGGTAGATTCTGCATTGTTTTGTTATCAATGAAGACAGCAGAGGAAATGTGCTGTATCCCCGTGGAAGATCAGTAACATTCAAACTATAAGGCATATTTTCAACATTTAATCATCTCTGTGTGTTTACTGTCCACCCGCCTTTCAGCCTGTGTCAGCTGGGACTGGCTCCAGTGACCCGTGGCCCCCATGTGGAGGATGTATGGTTCTCCCATCTCCTTCTCCAAACAGGCACTTTGTCTAATGTATGTGATGTACTGAGCACCAAGTGCAGCGATGTAGCTCCTCACCTGCAGCAGCTGGGCTCTAGGAATGACCAGGAGCAGCTCCTCATCCTGTTCCTCTTTCAGAGTCTCCAGCTCCTCCAGAGGTTTGGGAGCGCAGAACGTGAAGGGCCGACTATGAGCGCACACATGTCCCATCTTATCCACGTACACAAACTGGTACTCCGCTGTACCAGGACGTGGCAGGTAACAGGCTGCATGGAGCAGACGTTCACTTTTCATAATTCACTTAGTCATGTGTGTTGTTGTTATTATGTGTTTGGTTGAAGTCTTACCATGGAAAAGGACACAGCAGTTGACACTGGTTCCCTCAGTGTAACCTTCAGGAACAAGAGCCCAGGTGTATGTGTAATACTTTTTCAGTGAGGTGCAGCCCATCTGTCAAATGATAGAAAACACATTTAATCAGCCACAAACATTCGGTGTCCTTACTTTAATCAATCCAGTCCAGTGTGTAAGAGTTGGTGAGAATGAGTGACATCTAACGGTAAGACTGCAACAGTGCAACAAACACTTATTAAGGGAGCATCTTACCTTAAAAGCACAGTACGTCATTTATGTTAGTAGTGGTCTCTTATGGCACTATTCCATTCTCACACTTCTCGGCTCAACTTGGCGCTTCTCTATTTTTTTTTTCTTTTCCATCAGTGATTATTTTTAGTACCTACTCTATTGAGCTGAGCCGATAATTAAATGTGATGTTAACAGACTGCCGACCACTGATTGGTCAGAGAATGTAGTCAATGGAAGAGTCATGAGTGCAACATCAACAAGAATCAAACCGAACAATAACGAGTTGTAGATCAGTTAAAAAGACTTAAAAATTCTGAAAACATGCGCTATGCAATATCTAACCTTTAGCTAGATCAGACGGAGCCTGTGCTCCGGTCATGCAGGAAGTACTGAACGATTCTGTGAACAAATCTTTTTAATTAACTGATTCTAATGATTCAGTGACACCGAGAACAACTGCTTTGCCCGTCACTAGCTTGTGTAGCGTATAAAACGTCATAGCTGCAGTTCTGTGCAGCTGTGCTACGGCGACCCTGCTTCCGTCAAGGTCATTGACATGTCTACCAAACCGAGTAGAGCCGAGCCAAGTAGTGCTAGAACTGTGTAATGGAAAAGCACCATATACAGCCTCGGTTTGGTCCAGAAGTTATCACAGAGATGATGTCATGAAAAGATGGCCAAAATGAAACGATCTGTTACCTTGAATAGAAATACTGACTTTTCCGAGTTGGAAGCACCACCACTCAACAAAATATATAACATAAGTTTTGTCATTTTTAGATATTTTGATGCAGACATGTTAGTATATCTTTAGGTTCATATAAAGATATAAAATGTCCCCCATTTCTCCTTTCACCCCAACCGGTCGAGGCAGGTGGCCGCACATCTTTGAGTCTGGTTCTGTTAGATTTCTTCTTCTGTTAAAAGGGAGTTTTCTAGCTTCACTGATGCCTCGTGTTTGGTCATTGTGTGAATTGTTGGATTTCTCTGCTCTCCATGATGTTGTCTATGTACAGAGCCTTGAGATAATGTATGTTGTGATTCAGCGCTATGCAAATAAAATGCATTTTAAGGCTCCGAAAACCAAATGATTCACTTGTGGGCCCTGAATTAAATTTCTGCCACTAAGGCCTCCTGAATGTTACACACTGGACTTTAACAGCAAAGTAAGTAAAGTTAGTGGCTGAGGTGAGGAAGTTATACCTCAAAAATCCCTATCCAGTCGTTGTTGCTCCACTGGTGGTCAGAGGTCAGACTGTAGTGACACTCCACTCTGGTTTGGGGGAAGTAATGTTGCCCCACATTTCGAAACACCACTGCAGATTGTTTTTCCATGTTATCAGGAAGCTGTGAGGAAAACATAACGTGGACCCAGTGAAATGAGCTCCAGTTTCAGTCTGTGAGCAGCTGATGAAAGCCGATAGCACGGTCAGTTCAGGAATGCAGCATGTCAAGCAGCATGACAGCAAGTCGCCTATATGTTGACTAACAACAAGCTCATATGCAGTAAAAAACAGTCTGTAGCTCCGTACACTGTGTGAGGATACATCTTTAAAACAGTCAGTCTATTAGACATCATTACAAAATCTTCATTTATTTGAAAAGCAATGTGTTTTCATACCTTCTTTGTTCTTTTTCCTCTTAAACTAAGAGGTGAATCCTGCGCCTTGGTTTTGTTCAGTGAAGTTCTATTCTGAAATGAGGTAAATACGACTTTCTAAGAAACAAAAACGGTTGCTTGAATTTGATAAACAAATGAGTAATAATTGTTTTAAGCCTTACCTTATTGTGTTGAGACATGGGTGTGATGTTTTTCCTGCTACCTCATGGAAGGAGAGATCTGTGCATCAGTGTGTGGACAGTGATGAGAAACCCAGTCAGGTGCAAGGGTTTCACAACTTCTCCTGAACCATGTGGACACCCCTCTGTAAAACGAGTGATGCCGTGGGTGAGTCATGGGAGATGCAGTTCCCAGGTGCATGGCTCATCGTGAAGCAAAGTGACTCCACGGACTTCAACTCCCATTAGGTAACGCGTGATTTAGGACACAGGATCTGCTGATGCCGGTTGTTGTTCATTGTATTTCTGAGTAGAAGCTGAGGAGGAGGTGTTTGTAACGTCAAGACTAAACATTTCTCTTCATAACAACATCAGTGAGCCCACAGTACTGAAGTCTGCTGAAACATTCATATTTCACTAAACTGGATACAGTCCAATGATAAAATAGACAATAAGCTTTTTAAAAAAAACAATTTCAATTCAGGCTAGATCTGTGACTGTGTAAGAATCGTGATCCCAGAGGTGCACACTTGATGGCGCTCTGGTTACAGCACAAACCCACACAAATCCTCAATGACTCAGAAAAACAGAGAAGAATTTCTACTTTGAAAGAAAAAAATAGCTGATTAATTCAGACAAACAGCAGGATTTTGTTCTTAATAACATGCTTCATAAATCCTTAACTCAGAAAAATAGAGTAGGATTTTATTTTCAAATGAAAAGTTTATTTCAGAAAGAAAGCAATTTTATTTTTTAACAAATACAAATCATAAATAATAATTTTAAAAAACAGCTGGATTGTTTGTTTTTCTTAATAATAACATTATATTTTTTCTGAATGAATGTTTTTTCCTGTGTGACTAAATAATCAATATAAAAAAGTTAAAATGTATTAAATAAGACAAATTGATAAATGAGGCTCTAAATGAGGGGACTTTTGGAAATCTTTGTTGACTTGACAAAAGGCTTGAAAATACCTTGTGTCTATTGTTTGAGCATCAGGCATTTTACTGCCCTCTGCTGGTCACATGTAGTGCTGTAAGACCATAAAGTAAAAATAAAGCATGGCTGTATGAGGCCCGAGTGCTGAAATACTGAGGCTAACATTTGAGCCACTTGACAAAAATATGTAAAACTTAGGTAAAAAATGTAAATTTGATAATCTGAATCTTAATCTGGAAATGATTATAGTCACATTATTAAGTCTACAATCACCTGATTGTATGAACTGTTGGCTTTCATTGCCCCATAATGAGTATTTTATATTTACAGTAAATCAGGTCAGCTCTACAGAGAGGCCACTGTGGGTTTACAGTACTTTAGATGCTAACTGAAGGCTATATAAGTTCTCTAATACGTCACAAATAATTGTTGCTAAATGTTTACACAACTTAAATCTAAAATAGCTTAAAAGTATGTTTGCCACATAATCTTAATCTTACTATTAGACAGACAAACTGACACAATCACAAGATGGTGCGTTCCAGTTGGAATTTCCAAGTTTGTATGCCCCCCTCAAGTCGGATTTTCAAATTAGAAATCCTGACGTAAGATTCCACTTGCATCAATGCTAACATCAAGCTGATAGTTTTACTGTTAATTGCACTTCTGTCATATTTGTTTCACAATATATCAGACTAACACATTGTACTGTCTGTGGACATTTATGTGAACAAAATACTGTGTAGAGAATTGTTTTGATGGTATTGCTAACAGTGGCTAGCTCGAGATACGTTTGCATTTTGACTCCTGAAATGGAACATGGTCAACTTGGAGGTGACATCACACACCATTGTGACACTTTTCCATTTTCCAGTTCTTGCATAACTTGACTCTACTCAGGTTTTTAGCTTTTCCGTCAGTGATAGTACCTGGTACTTTTTTAGTACCTGCTCTGACAAGGTTCCAAGCGAGCTGAGCTGATACTAAAAGGTGACGCCGACAGACTGCCAGCCACTGATTGATCAGAAGTCATGAGCTGTGTTGCTTATAAATCAGCGTCACAGCAGTTTCGTGCAGATGACGGCCCACACTGAGGAGGTACTATGAAGTAATGGAAAACAACGTGCCTTATCGTGTAGACTACAGTAGAGCCGTAGTAGTGACAGATGCCATTAGACATGAACATTGCATGCTGAAAGCATATTTGTTGAAAGTAAAATATACATTTTTCAAAAAAAGCACCCAAAATCAAACACTCATAGCTTTTTTGGATAAAAATCACAAGTTAAAGCTATACTTACCTTTCTTGCATTTGTACACTTTTCTCTTGTAATCTTAAATTGCTCGTATGCGTATGACACTCTAAAACGTAAGATAAACCCACCAGGTTTTGAAACTCATCATTATTTAATTCTCACATTACTATGATAAAAGTATGACCAATTAAAATATTCGGACCGAATAAAATAATTGGCCGAGCTACCCGCATCTGACAGAGCAGTGTTGCCAACATGGCGACTTTGTCGCTAAATCTGCCGACTTTTTGTGGTGTTTGGAGACTCTCACGTATCACTCTGCAGTTACTGTGCTTAACAAGCAGCGTGTGTTGCCGGGATCACCTCCCAAAGCACAGTAACCTCCACAGTCCCAGCCTAGAGCCAAAGCAGAGACAGCCTCACCACTACGGCTCCAGGCTGCCAATGAATCGCGCATGCGCATGACCACCGCTGTTCCGCCCTGGAGAGTGGGACTTTGAGGGAGGCGGAGTTGTTCAGGTTCAAATCTTTACTAAGTGCTGTGAGACATGCAAGAAAGGTAAATGACAGTAGTGTCGAAATACTCCAAAATGAATTGATAAAAATCTATGGTGTGTCCACTTCAGTGTAAAGAAAACCATCTCAGAGAGATGTTTGCTGAAGTTTTTCCAGTGTTACTGTAACCAGCTCTTAATGGTTCAGTGTACACTAAGCTCTGATTGGCTCACGTGCTGCTCAGCAGCGACATGACACCCAGTTCCTCCAGTTTGGCTCTGGCCACGCCCTCCCAGCCCTTATTGGCCAGTGGGTTTCTAGGAGACGGGTGCATGATGCCCTCGACTCGCACATGGACACCTGCAGCAGAGAGTGCTCGCCGCGCTCGCTGCTCTGCCACTCTCCCAACCCCGATCACCATGGAGACGCCGAGTGCCTCCACCGCCTGGCACAGCGCAATGTCACAGAGTTTCAGCAGGGCCTCCCGCTCAGCTATGGGCAGCTCAGGGGGAGTCAGATTCTTCCCACTGGCACTCATGAAGATCAGTGGGCAAAGGTTGTGCACAAAGCAGTGACGGAAGAAGAGCTCAGGTTCACCGCACACCTTTCTGAAGAATCCCCAAAAACGTGCACCGCTCACTTCCTTCTGAGTACAAGCAAGTCCTGTAATCCGTCGCTTTGGATGCTCGTTATCAGGATGACCGACCTCCCCGGTGACCTTCAGCCAGTCAACCACTGAGCTAACTTCACCAAATGGGACCTGAGCAGAGACAGAAAAACAATAACTTAAAGATGAACAGTATATAAACAGATGATCCCTGTTGGACTCGCTTAAGTTCAATATTATTCTGTTTTCTTTGTTTTAATTACATTTAATGTTGTTTTGGTTCTTCCTAAACATTCTTACCTTTAATATTTTCCCCATATCTTGTTCATATATGCATATATGTATATTTACATTATGTGAAAATAATAGATTAACGGTCCAGTGTGTAAGATGTAGGTGGAATTTGTTCAATTAAGCTGAAATTAATATAATAATATTTTAATATATTTTTTGTACAATTCCTTGAATGTATGAATTCCTTTCAATCAATTTTATTAATTTATTAAGATCCCCATTAGGTGGAAAACACAAAACACTAAAAATAAATAGGTCTCCATGTTTAAATCAGGAGGAGGTCTTCACTGCAGAGGACGTCATGTTGAACCACCATGTTTTTAATGGACAGACTAAACACATTTGTGTTTTAATGATCATTGAATCATTGGGCCAATATTTTTTCTAAACAAAAGAATACCAGACCAAAGCATCATATCTTTCTTTTCATGCTAACCTTTTTTTTCTTCTAATCTAAACTTTTCAATAATACTCAATACAATTTTTTTTTATTTAAAAGATGTGTTGGTTTAAAACGGTCACTTGAATTTGCCACAGAACATCACCACCGTCTTAAAATTGATCTTTGACCTTTAATTCAGAATGCTGCTGCTAGAGTCCTCATTAAGACCAAAAAAATAGATCATATCACTCCAGTTCTGAAGTCTTTACACTGGCTTCCTGTGGATCAAAGAATTGACTTCAAAATACTATTGTTGGTCTACAAAGCGCTGAATGGTTTAGGGCCAAAATACGTCTCTGATCTTCTGCTTAGCTACGAATCATCCAGAACTCTCAGATCATCTGGGACAGGTCTGCTCTGTGTACCCAGAGTCAGAACTAAACATGGAGAGGCAGCGTTCAGTTTCTATGCACCACATATCTGGAACAAATGCCCAGAAAACTGTAGATCTGCTGAAACTCTCACCCCTTTTAAATCAAGAGTGAAGACTTTACTGTTTGCCGCTGCATTTCAGTCATTTCCAATACTGCACAGTAACCTCTGTTCTTTTGATACTCTTGATTTTATCTTTTTTTTTTTATTTGTATCTATTTTATTTGTTTAATCTACTTAATGTTTTCCATATACATTTTACCTGCTTGTTTTTATTTTTTTATTTTTTTGGATTTTATATCAGATTTTATAAACGTCTCTTTTCTATGCTTTTTAATGTTTTATGTAAAGCACTTTGAATTACCTTGTTGTTGAACTGTGATATACAAATACACTTGCCTTGTCTTGCCTTTAAATACAGACTAAATACAAAACATAAGATGCACTGTCTGGTTACACTGGTCTGGTGTGTAGTCGGTCATTAAGTCACATAACATGTTTACGTTCGTTCCCATTCGGACAAATTTATTGACGGTCCCTAAGTAAAAAAAAAAAAAAAAACCTTTTGACCTGGTCCCTGCGTGCAGGGGCGAAGTTTTTGAACAGGCAAGGCAGCCAACTGCTTGGTGCCCCGAGCTGATAGGGGGCCCCCGACACTCGGAGCCTGAGGGCTGTTTTTAACTGAAATGTGCAGTGAGCAGCCGCCTCCCCGTCCCCCTTACAAGGTTTTTCCATGTTATTTCATTCATTCCGGAAAAAATATATATATATTTTGAACTCGTAAATTTTTTCGTTGGTGTCAGATTCTTTGTCACATAATGGTGATGAACACTGGTTGGAAGGGCCCCCTGGGAATTTTTGCTTCGGGCCCCTACAGGCTCTCAGAGGAGAATTAAAGCTAAACCCAGCGTGTTTTCGTTCCCAGCAGCGGCTTTTCCTGTTCCTATCAGTAGTTTCTCACCCCAGTCTGTGCCATGCCGAATGGTCCGGGGTTCATCCCCAGAAACAGGATCCTTTGTCCGCCACCACAGTATTTTTCCACGAAGCAGCTGTGCGTGTTCCACGCGTACTCAAGCGGGTTGTAAATGAACAGCACCGGCTCGCTGAAGGTGAGCCGGCGGAGGTGAGCGTTCAGCTCCAGTTCAACCTGCAGAAACCTGGAGGAGGCAGACGTGTTCGGTTTAAATCGCTGCTCACGCTGAGCCACTTCCGTATCGCCATCTCCAAAAGCTAGCTTCTTTGACTCCTGGTGACCGTCTAACATCGTCCACCGCCTGCTGACACGCAATTTAGTTTCAGTTTGTCAATGAAAAGCGTACCACAAACAAAACGTTTTTGTAAATATAATAACGTGTTAGCTTCTATCTTCCTTCTCAGGTTGTTATGTTTCAGTGTTGTTGATAAACACGACTATTTTCTTCCTCTGCATCTTCCCCTGCACTGGAGCCGGCTGCTGCCCTCTACAGCCACACTGCTGTCATTGCACCTGACATTTGATCTCAGGACATAAATTTCTACTGTACAGTTTATGAGAATTTTACAGTTAAATGTTCCACATTCAAAGAAATTGACACATTTGAGATGCGTTGAAAATAAACATTTTCATAAATTCTTGAAAAGACGGTTGTGTTCAGGACATCTCTGACTACTAGTGAACTGGAACTCAGACATTTTACTGTAGTTTGAAAGAAATTTCAAATTAAAAGTACCATATTGGCACTTTTTAATTGAAAGATGTCTCAGATTTCTAAATTCAAAATGCAAATTTCCATTAGTTCTGGACTACACTAAATTGTGTTCAGAGCATCTATGACTACTAATATTAGACATTTTAACTGTAAGTTAACACATTCACATTTTTTTAATCAAAGCTGCTTCTTCGTATGCACTCTTTTGTGTTTTGCAAAGTTGTCTTGGTGCCATTAGTAGTTTTAATTTAGCTTTTATTTACAATATCTCTATTACATTGGGGAATATCACAAAGTGCCATCAAGATTTTGTTTTCCCAGCAAGTGGTAAATGTTGTAATTCAGATTAAAAGTTGTATTATCCTACAATCTCCACGTGTGTGAATTTAAGACATCAGTGAACACATCACTAGTCACAAACACAATCCTTTACAAAGTCTTTTATTTCAGCATAATAATAAGAAGCCTCTCCTCTGATTTTCATACAGTTGAAACTAATTGGATCACAAGGGTACATATTAGTTAGCCCATTTTACAATTATCATTGTAACATTTTTTTTAGAAAGTTATTCTTATGCACTCATTTTCCTACACAAAATAATATCAAGATCCTATTTTAACTGAGGACCATAACTCTGCATGCAAGACTAATAAAGAAAACAACTAATCTGTGATAGCTACTGTTATGCTGTTGTTCATCTAATACCATTATCAATATAATTTACTACAAATACCAGGGACTTTGTATAAGAAACAAAAAAAACATTTTTTGTGGTACTACTTAGTGCCTCTAATGTTAAAATTACTCAACATACTGGGCTCATACTGTACTGATCCAAATGGTTCTGTTCATGTTGAGGAGAAATAGGCTTTGTCTAAAACCTAAGATCTACTACAGTCTGAAGGGAAAAAAAATATCCATCTCTTTTTTGTCTTTTTTTCCTTTCACTCCAGTGTTTACATTTTTCTTCAGAATAAAAAAAAAAGGTCCTTGAAACAATCATAAAAAAAACATGATGAGAAATTCTCAGACAAATAAATCCTTTTGATCAGTCTGAAAAATTAAATCTCAATCTTATAAACAAATGATCCGAGACACAAGGATTCTATTGCATTTTAACAAGGAGTTGATAATACTAAAAAAAGCAAAAAAAACAATAAATGACAAAAATGTATTAACAAGTGATGTCAAATATATACTGTATTGCCCTTTAGCCATTCTGAGTATGTGCTCGTGCCAGCAGTGACCCTTCCACAGTTTTGGAATAGTGTTTCCAGAGCAAGTTGATGCATTTCTCAAACTTGGCCTCTTTGCTGCCACTGGTGTTTTTACTTTTTAAGCCACTTAAGACTGACTCTCCTCTTTATCCGTCACACAACTTTGTCTCAATTTAACAATTCTTATATATCTTATGTACTCATCTTAAACTTAACTTTATCCATCTTTTTATCCAACAAATCAAAAAAGCCACATCAAGCCTCATCCAAATAAATTCAAATCAGATTAAATCTCCTAACCTATGCTTTTCAATCAGCTTTTTCTTGCTGTGGTTTCAAAGAACAGTCAGTCTTGTGGACTGATCCTTCCACCTCTGAGCCCTGCATTCTGGGTTTAACAGTGCAGTGAGCGGAACAGCGCCACCACCGCCCCAGTCACGCAAAAGGATCAAGTTTGAGAAATTCTTCAACAGGCAGCACAGT
This sequence comes from Microchirus variegatus, assembly GCF_963457635.1. Classification (NCBI taxonomy): domain Eukaryota; kingdom Metazoa; phylum Chordata; class Actinopteri; order Pleuronectiformes; family Soleidae; genus Microchirus; species Microchirus variegatus. The sequence continues at coordinate 30,395,091 of NC_139805.1, read as the reverse complement.
GGCTCCGATTGACCGTCGTCTCTGCGGTCTGACCGCCACACAGACTCCACACAGTAGGAACTAAGTTCATCATCAGTTTCAAAAGAAATGGTTTGTTACAATATCATTTAGTACTACAATGATTATTTGTGTATCTGCACTCACTTAAGGCTAAAGCCAAAGACATGACAGACATCCATTACTACACACCAACCACAACGTATTTGGATAAAAAAGGCAACAGTTAGTGTGAAGCAGAGTCAAGCCGAGAGCGTTGATTCTGCTGCGGCCTTTGAGTGGCCAAAGCACTGCAGCGGGAAACAATTTAGCACAACCAACTTCTTACACAAGGACTGTCCAACTCTGCGGGGCTCCTTTACGATTATATATACTGTGTTACACGAAATATTCACCGTCTCTCTCTCGCGACGGGAGGAGTCTGTTTTCGCGTCACTACCGCTGTCAGAATTCAGTCATCTTGACAGATTTAAGGTTTTTAACATAAGAGAAACACAGACTATGTTCATGATCGGCTGTGTCGTTTTTGTAAAGTACATCTGATCCACAATAATAAACTGTTAGGAAAAAGGCAAATGAAAAGGAAAAAAAAAAGAAACACTAAGGCCACAAGATTTTGTATACCCCCACTAAATCTCACAATGTGAGAAACTGTACAAACAACATAATGGGACTTTATGTGGCCGACCTGCACTATTTTAGATCATGATCTATGGACAGAGCTGGAGACAGTTTTCTGCTGAGCACTATATATACTGAAAATATACACCGCAGTATGTATAGTGCAACTCAAAACTTGCAAAGGCTGCCATCATGTGCCATGTCCCAAGTCATTAGCTTGTCATATACAGAACATAACCCCGCATGTGACCACTATTCAACTTCAGGTTGCCCCTCTTTATCACTGGAATTCCTGGTTACAGTTATGAAGCAAGGCCTGAATCTAAAACATGCTCATGTTCCTCAGGTTTCCCCAGGGTTTCACTCAAACAGGCTGCGTCTGATCAACATTCAATATCAGTTTCTTTTTGGCCCATTTTGTGCATAAAACAATCGCCACTCAAGTCCCATAGTGAAATAATAATAAACATTTTTCAATTATTTACACAAATAATCAATAAAACTGCACCTTCTCTGACGATGAAGTCAAGGAAACCTTGTTGTTGGAGTCATTCTTCGACCAGACGTTGTTTTCAGTGAAATGTCTAATTGCTTAAAGCCGCGTTAACTGCAAAGGAAAAGAAGATCTGGTCCACATGAGATGTCAACACAGTGGTTTCCTTAGTTCACCTTAAAGGAAAGTTCAGTTTCATTCATTATGACCTAAGTGCCAATCCTTTGGCATCAAAATGGGCCACGCAAGGAAACCAAAGCAAGAAGTTGAAATCATTGTTCTCATCACTTTATCCCAGTTTGTTGCCAACACACTGGGGTAAACAATACCCACTGCGCCTCCCGAGTACCACCAAATGCAGATATTATTCAACAATAAAAACTTTTTTTCTTTTTGCAAAAATCAAATAGATTAAGTACAAAACAGGACCACTGTTCATCACAGAAAAGTCTCGCCTTTAAAAAAAAAAAAAAAAGGGAAAAAAAGCAGGAAAGTAAAACGGCAACAAAATAAAAAGTCAACAAAAACACATATGTCCTCAGTCATTAGTAATCCCAAGACTGGAGCTGCAATATCAGCCTGTGCTAAAGTGTGGCGCCACCGAGCACAGAGCTGTGAAGAAGAAGAAACCCTGTGGCTTGTCCCTTCTCTAGCAATGTTGCAGGTGAAGGGACGGTGGAATGTCAGACTGCCAGCCGACCTGAAGGGGGATGCAGGGGACTCCAGGTTGGGGGAGCCGGAGGAGGTTCTTGGGGATATGGACGTGGATCGCAGCATGGCTGGTTCTCTACTTTGGCTACATTGCGACCCTGGCACAACCGCCGATGCCGCAACAGCCGGTCTGTCCGAGAAAAGTTCTTTGAAACAAATTGGACTCGGTTAGTGATTCCAGTAAACGTGGAACAAAAACAGCATCAACACCAAGGACATTTCTTCTGTTTTTATTCAGTAAAATCTGCAAAAAGCTCTTGGCCTCACCTGAAAATGTTTTATGTAACATACATTTTGCATCACTATAAACCCAAATGTTTGTCACTGTTTCTTCGCAAGCGACGTCCTTTGAAAAAGCAGTAGGTGAAAGGAAACCCCAAAAAATGGTAACAGGTTGGACGTGGTAGGAGCAGAAAAATGTAACTTCCAACTGTTGTCCAATGCACCCTTTTCACCCAACCTCACACAGTTCAACTAACCCAAATCCCAATTGTGAACCTGAACATCTATAGGCCAATGGCATTGATGTTAAAGCAAAACTTAAATTTAACAGCTCTGGAATCATTGTGATGGTTAACTGACTTGATGGGGGGAGATTGGGGGCTGTCTTCACTCCCCCTACTGTCTGTTAGGGGAAAACCAACCTGCATGATCAGGACCGAGTCCTCAGATCAGGAGGTATCAAGTTTCAGGTCTCATGAGAAAGACAAATTGCTACATGGTACTACACACAGACCCTAGCCAAGTACCAGCTATAAGATCAAGACAGTGTGAGTGTAATTTTAGATGATTAGCGATAAAAAGAAGTATAGAAAAGTTGTTGAAGGAAGTAGGGAAGAGGGAAAAACCTCTCCTGTGACATTATCAAGGTGAGGCTGAGAACTATTCAAGGTACCTCGCATTATGCAAACACTGAGGTGAATTTGATTTGTGTCCTTTAGAGCTGATGAATCGATTATTAAATGAATCGCCAACTATTTTTGATAATGATTAAAACAAGATTTCTGATTGTTTTAGCTTCTTAAATGTGAATATTTTCTTCGTTTCTTTGCTTCACAAAACAAAGAAACTGTTCAAACTGAATCATTTTGGTGTGTGGACAAAACAAGACATTCAAGAACATCGTCATTTCCAGGTTTGACAAACACTGATCAAAGTTTTTTTTAACATTTCCTGACATTTTATGGACCAACCGATTCGTCGAGAAACTAATCAGCAGATTAATCGATTACAAAAATAATTGTTAGTTGCAGCTCTAGTGTCCTTGCATACATACCTGCTGGCACCGTTCACACTGGTAAGGCTTCTCCCCACTATGGACACGCTTGTGTCTCTCAAGGTGGTAGCGCTGGATAAACCTCATATCGCACATGTCACAAGCAAATGGCTTCTCTCCTACAAGAGCAGACAAATACAGTCAATGCATCAATTTTAGTGTCTCGTACCACACAAAAGGAGTGCAACGTTTACACTAGCTTATCTTTCATCACAGAATACGTTTCCAACACTCAGAAAAAGGTTGGAAAACACTGCCCTGTCAGGTTTTAGTCTCAGCAAATAAATCTTCTAAAAGGCCTCGTCATCAACTCATTATGTGTAGATTAGAGTGGAATTTATTGTTTTCATGGCCCACATTTACGCAACATAGAGGGCCCCAAAAAACTGGGGCATGTATTCTGAGGCTGGTTGAACATCCCATCAAATAATTTGACAACCCAAACTCGAGTTTGTTGTGACGCCGTTCAGCTGCAAGCGCCAGAGCCTCCGAGTGACAAGGGTATGGTGAAGGAACGCATACCCGTATGAGTGAGGCTGTGTCTCTCCAGGTGGTTACGCTGAATAAACCTCATGTCACACATGGAACAAGCATACGGCTTCACCCCTACACACACAGAGCAATATATTAGCCCTACCACCCACATGTGCAATACATACAACTTAAAAGCTCAAGCTATCACTACGCATATAAAGCATTTTTTCTTTAATAAAAAATAATTAATACGTTTAAACTTTTATGACATGCAAATAGACAAACAGCGGATTTAAAGTTCCTCATAATAATATGTAACATGTCTGGCTACAAAGCAAAAAGGACTAAAATCAGTGTTATATGCTGTATGAGTAAATGAGTAAACATTTAAATCACTATACGTTTGGCCTGAAAAATCATCAGTGAAATCCTCATTTAACACAGAAAACAATTGCTACATCCTCTCACCTGTGAGCTATTATACCTGTACACGCCACAGAAAACAAACACATTTGTTTTTTTTGTTTTTTTAAGTATAACGGTTCAAGTTTGACCCCCTGAATGAAAAGTTATCTACTTGTTAACTACATGTTATAGACTTCACAACAATTCAATCATATACGGTAAATGTATAAATGTATAAGATTGATAAGTGGTGCACTGGTACTCTGACAGTTTTTTTTCAAGATGGTTAGAGTTTCCAAAGTTTGCTCCTTGATAACTTCTGCAGGAATGTAATAAAAACACTTAATATACATAATACATCAAGAAAATTAAACATAAATTGAGAAATGACTCCTAACCCAAAATGGGTTTAAATAGATTTTTTTTTATTATTACTAATGGCACTTTTCCATTATACAGCTCTCGCACTACTTGGCTTGGCTCTTTGTTTTGCTTTTCAATTAGGGATAGTATAATGTACCTGCTCTGGTAAGGTTCCGAGTGAGCTGAGTGGATACTACAATGTGATGTCAACAGACTGCTGGTAAAGATTGTCATCGTGGGAGAGTTACAAGCACGAGAAAAAAATAAAATAACCCAAAACCAAACAAAAAATAAACTGTAGATCAGTTAAAAATCTCGAAAACATGCGGTAATCTATAACATTTAGAAAGGACATTTCCAAAATCTCAATACAGAGGAGTCTGGTGTATTTAGCCATAGTTCTGCTGAAAGCCGGCGACTGGCGATCTGTCACTAGTTTATGTTTTTGTGTGACATAAAAAAATATCACAGCAGTTTCACACAGCCGTGCTATGGCGCCCCCAAATTAAGGAGCAACTACAGCAATGGAAAACGACACGCCTAATACCAAACCGAGTACCATCGAGTAGAGCTAGAGCTGTATAATGGAAAAGTGCCATAAAATAGTGCCAATAATTGCAGGTGGAAGATAGTAAGGACCAGAATTGCCTTGTATAATTGGAGTTGACTTATTTTCTACCTGCAAACGTTGGTACCATTTTTGTTACAGGTAGAACATAGTTACAATACTTTTCCTTTAACTTAAAGGAAACACAATCTTGTGCTTCTGCATTTAAGCCAAACTGCCCTCCAGTATTACTGTAACACGTAGAATTAATTTAGCCAAAGGGCTCAAAAACAAGGGCCAATTTACTGCAGCTAACTTAACAGGTACAGTTAATCAAAAGTCATGAGCTTAACCAGAATTCAAGAGGATCACGTTACCCTGGAGGGCAATGAAGTTTGTTGTTGCCAAGTACAGGTTATATAGAAAAGTGAAATGAAGAGTACTGATGATTGTATTAACTTGGGTACCTACAGGAACATTTTTTTATGTTTTCTTGAAGGGTAAAAGCGTATCCTCATATGAGCACAATCTAGAGTAAATGTTGATCTGTATCATGTGAGAAGGGCAGGTGCACGGACCCATACCCGTATGAGTGAGGCTGTGTCTCGCCAGGTGGTAACGCTGAACAAACCTCATGTCACATATGGTACAAGCAAAAGGTTTCACACCTAAACGCAGAGCATTCATATATTACTTTCAGAACTTTACGCTTCGTGTTTTACAATCCATCAATCAGTACGTTAAACATCTATTTACAGTTGATGGGTTGTTAACCACTTGTCGGTTGGGTGCAATTCCCCAAGAAGAATACATGTCGATTTTTTATAATTCAAGTCCAATCAGTAATTTGTCAAACTGTGATGATTTCATATCCACAACTTAACACATCACATGAGCTGATGATGTCACAGTCTTATATTTTAAGACTTCAATGTTGAAATTAAATACATTATGCACGATAATCTAAGAAAACATGCTGGCTACTTTTACAGGAAATTTTAAATGGCCTCAGTCTAACAGAATGTATGTACAGTCTTATTTCAGTGATATGGGTAAGGTGAGCGGACTCGTACCCAAATGAGTGAGGCTGTGTCTCGCCAGGTGGTAGCGCTGAAAAAACCTCTTGTCACACATGGTGCAAGCATAAGGTTTCACACCTAAATGCAAAGTAGCAATGAATTACTATGCCTCACTTTCCAGTTTTAAATCATATGTATATATAGCTGAGCTATTGGTTATTAACCACACGTGCCAATTCATGCAAAAACCAAAAGGTATGTCAGTTTCCTTCCTTAAATTTACCAAATAGTTTTACTATGGACTACTTTAGCTTCATCTGTGTTGTAATTTGGACTCATTTCAATGAGTAAATGCAGTTAAAGGCACAGTTCTGGTTTTCTGAAGTGTGGCTATTTCAGGCACTGACACACACAGGCCCCCTTTACAGCTGGCATTAGAAAGTGTTTTCTGTGATCAGATTGCAGTCAGATACCTGACCACATAAGTACAGAAGTAAATAAACCCTGGACCCATTGAGGACGTACAGACTTTTATCCAATATGCAAAACCACTTGTGAGGTGTTTTGAGACACATTGTGACCAGATTGAACAGAAGTGTAATTTCTAATAGTCTACTTGGTGGCTCCGTGCACAGCTAACTCTGCTTTTGTTAGTTGTCCACTTGTCAAATAAGACTTCTTCCCCTGCTTCAAAAGCAAAGAGGAGTCCAATAGTGCGACTACATGTGCGGCTAACGTTGTTGTTGATCCGGCAGCGCACAGAGAGAGAAAATGACATAAGAAGATATGGCCGATAGCAATCAGATACTGATGTGGACACCGGAGGCGCATGTTAACACTATAAATGCAAGTGGTGAAGTGCTATCCGATTGCTATGTGATCACAGAAAACACACTCGAAAGCCAGGTGTAAAAGGGGCTAAGACTTCCCGTGCATGCAGCCAGCACCGGGAAGCAGCATCAGATGCTCACCCTCACTGAAAACATGGTAGCCAACAGGGACTCAATAAAAAAATTAGTTTGGCCACCGAACAACAGGCTCACTTGATCATTGATTTGATATCATGGCATGCAGGAGTTTGTTCATCCGCTGTTGCTTACACAAGTTCAAATGTTTTATTTTGTGACTTTGGTGTTTGAGATCCAAACTCGTCAAAAGAGGCAGCAGAAGACCAGCAACTCCTTTGTCCCTGGAGCTACAGGAGAGTTAGTGGTTTACATATTAGAGCTTTCAGCCAGAAAAGGCTGTGCAACAGTTAGGTTAAGTGGTAAACATATTATCAACACACCACTCACTTAGGCAGGTGTAGATTTTATGAGGTGAGCCTTTTATTAAGTGGCTAAAATCTGTTATTCCCTGTGTCCCCACTGGCAGCCACTTTTTCACACACATGGAGAAGTAAGCGCCGACTGTGTTAGTACCTCATGGGACCACATTCCAGAAATCCTGATCCATTTCTGTAAATGCCATTAATGGTGGTGCCTTCAGAAGATAGGTAAGTGCTACATATTTTACATTTTCAAATTATATGAATTGTAGCAACCAAAAAAAAAGTAGAAACATGAGTTTAAAAGCAAAAGGAGAAACCAAATGAGCCTGTGCTGCTGTTTTCAATTAGTTCATCATTTTGGAGTTCATTGGCGTTTCAGGGATATCAATTGTTATGTTTAACAACTTAGAATAAAAGCTAAAGGAATTTATTTGAGAGTACTCAGCCTTGCTGGATTTAATGTTATGATTGCACTAAGAAAGGAACAATAAAACACTATGTAAAAATGATTTATAAGATGTGACAGGGGCAGGTGCACTGACGCATACCCGTATGAGTGAGGCTGTGTCTCGCCAGGTGGTAACGCTGAACAAACCTCATGTCACACATGGTACAAGCAAAAGGTTTCACACCTAAACGCAGAGCATTAAGGAATTATTTCCAGACTTTGTCACTTTCTTTGTGTTCATAATCCAACAAAAAGCAATATACTCATCACCTATAAAACTATTAGGAATTGATGGGTTGTTAACCATTGTCCTTCTTTTTTAGAAATAAAAGCTAATTTCTAGTTTTACATTTTGTACATCTGTGTAAACCAATTCCCACATCCACAACTTAACACATCTCATGAGCTGATGATGTTGCAGTCTTGTATTTCTTTACATGTTAAGATTGCTTTAAATATTGCTTTGGCTTTACATAGGGGAATTTGATTAAGAACCTGTTCAAATGGTCAATTTTAAACAAACTTGGTAATTACTGTATATGGCTGACACACTGTGTCTAACATAATGGAAGTACAACTCTTATTTCTGTGACATGGGTAAGGTGGGCGGACTCATACCCATATGAGTGAGGCTGTGTCTTGCCAGGTGGTAGCGCTGAAAAAACCTCTTGTCGCACATGGTGCAAGCATAAGGTTTCACACCTAAATGCAAAGTAGCAATATTATATTTCTATGCCTCAATTTTCAATTTTTTGAAATTTAGAAATTCATATCTAAACTATTGGTTATTAACCACACAAATGCCAATTCATGCAAAACACAAATCCTCTAATAATGTCATTGCATTGTAGTTCACAAATAAATAGTAACACAGTAATTCGCTGTCATCCTGCTGTACTCGTATGATGATACCAACTAGGAAGTTAAGTTAAAACTGTAACTTGACATTTGCCTTCAAATATAACAGGTACATATGTATGAAGTGTTCAATGTGCACACTGACTTCTAACAGTGAATGTCATGGGCACGGTGCACGGACCCATACCCGTATGAGTGAGGCTGTGTCTCGCCAGGTGGTAACGCTGAAAAAACTTCATGTCACACATGGTGCAAGCATAAGGTTTCACACCTAAATGCAGAGCAGCAAGAAAATTAATTGTGTGTCTCTGCCACCAGGGGAAAATAAATATATACTCCTGTGTTATAGCTTTAAAAAAGAAAAAAAGGAAAGAAAACAAAACACAAATCTGGTCTAAATTGATTATCTGTGGTTAATAACCAATGTCATACCCTATAATAACTACAACTATAAGATAAATATAGATGATTATTTCACATTACAAAACTCCCAGAGGAGCAGTAAAATCCATCTACACAACACATGGGAGAATGAGTGCATCTAATGGCTATGATCACTTAAAATAAATCATCATCCATCATAATCTGTGTATGAATAAAGATATGCAATATTAAATCAGGCATTCAGTTTTTGCAGCATCCTAATCGTATGACTGGGTTGAGATCGGCAGACGCATACCCATATGAGTGAGGCTGTGTCTCGCCAGGTGGTAGCGCTGAAAAAACCTCTTGTCACACATGGTGCAAGCGTACGGCTTCACCCCTACACACACAAAGTACCAACTTTAGCATTAAACGAGTCAACTGCCAAAAATGATCAATGCTAAACTTTACTAATCGCTTAGTAAAGTTTGGTTGCACTCATCAGCGCTCCGTTTACACTGGAAATTCCAGTATGCTTTAAAAAAAGAAGCTATTCAAATTGGAAATTACATTTTCACATATCATTAAAAATAACTAAATGACAAAATGTCAGAAGACCAAAGTTTGTGTTTGGAAATAATTGTGTAGATCGCAACATTAATTATTAATTATCATCTTGGAACCTAAAAAACGATTAAGTATCCAGACAATAAATTTAGACTCTTTGGCAAATTCCAACGAGCACATAGCATGTTTGTTTTTGGGATCACATCATTTCCACAATAGATTTGTTTGTTTAGATTTGCTTTATCGCGCTGATCGCAGATATTAGACAATTTTAGGCAGTTGGTAAACAACTATGCACAACACATTAAAGGGGACTTACTATGCTAAAATGTCACTATTATTGATCTTGGACAGCCTTTTCTCTGAGCAGTATTAGTGCTAACCTCCTTTAAGCTCCACTATATTATGAATGGTGAAACATTAAGATTCCTACAGTGGGCACTGGTCACAGTGCTTCTGGAGGTTGTAATTTATAAGTCTAAAACTTTCATGTAAGTGGTACAATCAATACAAGTGATTGCAAATGACAACTCCTCAAATCCATCAATGCATGCTTGAAATCAAATCAAATAGGCAATATGTGCCAAGAAGGTATGGATATGAACAGCAACAAAGATTTAATCACAACGCCTCTGTTCAGTAAATACTGACCATAAGTGCCATAATGGTAGGTTTAACCTTATCTAAAATGCACTACAATGCAGACTGGATACCGCCTGCTGTCAGGAAATACAAACGTTAATGTTGCTAGTGAAATGTTAAGTCTGCCGTTGCCAGGCAACTGCACTGTAATCCTGAACTGTCAGTTATGTGTATCCTGGAATATATTAAATGCATACAATGCATTTTATCACAAGCTGTGCTGGGAGCAGATAACGGTATTAGAATTTATAAACTGAAACTGGTCCATGGTTAATGTTAACATTATAAACATGACAGAGAATGAGGAAAGGCATAGTAGGTCCCCTTTAATATAAGACATTGGTTTGCAGATAAACTTGTGATTTATTTTGAAAGGTTGAGGTAAAGTCATGGGAAAAAAAGAGCTGAAAACTAACATACAGTCCTTAGTTTAGGATAAAACAGTTAAATAACTTTGCTATCTTCACATTGACAATAATAAATATACTCATAATTGCTGCTGAAATATTCAAAGCAGAGGATCATGTGCTATTTCCTTACCATAACTTTGAATGTGAAATGACAAAATGACTAAAACTTGGCCTCAATTTTAAAATTGTATTAGTCCCATTCAAAACTGTTTTTTAAGCTGCAGGCAGTCATATACCTGCAGCTGCTCCAGGTTCAACTCCCTCCCTGACCCACTTAAACCAAGATATTTGGACAGAGCAGATGTTTCCTCATAAAATATGAATGGATATTAATGATGAAAATTACTAAAGATGTAGCATTGGTTAGATTTCTTACTGACTTCCAAAAGAAAGATATCTTAATGTGCGGTTATGTTTTTGGGCCTGCAAGCCAGAAAATCCATCAGTCATGGAATTCAAACAATGGTTTACTTTCTTCTTGTTATCCATTAAATATTTACTTTTATTTTTTTTTATTAATGACAATCAAGCAAAATAGTTTCTATAGATCAAACTAAGCTATGGACATGGATAAAACATCAGCAGTGTATATTAATTTCAGCAGGTATGTAAAACCAAAATATTCAACACTTTAATGAATGAAAAGCTGAAGAACACCAACAGTGATGTTTTTGCTCTGTGGTCATCATGTCATTTCATAAACAAAGTCTTGGCAGTCTTTCAATGTGTGCTTATGAAGCTCCTTGTAAATGTGACATGAAACATTAGCACTTGCCAATACAGTGACAGAAAGCAATACAAACTCGAGTTTGAAACAGCCATGTAAACATTACTGTGGGCGCATGCTGGGCCAATGTCAAGCAGACAGAGAGAGAGAAAAGAGTGGTCAAAGGTCAAACATTGAAGACATACCTGTGTGAGTGAGACTGTGTCGTTCCAGTTGGTACCGTTGTATAAACCTCATGTCACACATGGTACAAGCATATGGCTTCACCCCTAAACAGAGCACCAGAATGTTAGCTGTATTTCAACACAATGGAATGCTTTCAATTTGGCATGCTTTGTTACAAATTACAGGAAACAAAAAACACACTCAAAGACCTTGCAGACATCAAGAGTCATTATCAAGAACAAAAACAGGGCTTAATTGTTACAGTTCACAAGGAAAATCCTCATAGGGGCTTTTTGTCAAAGCTTTTTCAAGTTACCATTAGTTCAAGACGCATCATTTCATTATTTAGGCTGGCCAAATATATCCCTGGTGTCTTGAGGTTTTTGACTGCTGATGCCTGCATTAAAAAGTACTTTATAGTGTGACATTCCTTCTAATTAACGTGTAACATATTATCCAATAATACACATGCAGTTGTACCATTACAGTGTCAATGAGAAACAAGGTAATTGACAGAGTCACTTTCTCAGTGGACAGCTTTCCAACAAAGCCTAAAAATCCTATGAAACATTATTTTTATAGGGAAGCTTATTTAGCAACAATTGCTTAATTGTGCTATCACACAGAGGGAATTATCTTTTTTTTTTTTTTTTTTAAAGGGGAAGGGTTATGTAGAAGTTGTAATAATGAAAGGGGAACAATTAATTCAAGCATACCAGTATGAGTGAGACTGTGTCTTGCCAAATGGTAACGCTGGAAGAACCTCATGTCACACATGGAGCAAGCGTATGGCTTCACCCCTAAATGCATACAGTACCAAACTTTAGAAGAGAGTTCTGAAGAACTATGCACAGAATGAAATGCAATTGCACATACACTAGTCAGTGTTATACCATGAATGTGCCCGATATATGTTCATTTCCAACTAGTATTATGCATACAAGACTTGGAATGTGTCATGTTATCACTAAAAGCAAAAGCAGTGAGTACAGCAAGGCAAAAAAACTCAAAGAACTTTATCTTTACTAATTTAGAATACTGATTAGCACAAATCAAATGTGTCTTTTATGTCAAAGAACTGCCTAAACACAGGGGGAAAAACATATGACCCTAAAATAGTCAGTTGAAAGGGATAAGCAAAACTTATACCCGTATGAGTGAGAGTATGTCTTGCCAGGTGGTATCTCTGGAAAAATCTCATGTCACACATGGAGCAAGCATATGGCTTCACCCCTGCACACACAGAGCAAAAAGATATTCTGTAAAAACAACATAATAAACTGAAAGGACACACTCAGCTAGATTATGTATCCAGACATGCCAAAAGCAGTAGCACCAATTAGTAACACTTAAAGATTTAATTTGCTAATCCATCTACTACTCTGATTGATGGAGTTGAATGCATTATTTGCTGAACTAAGGAATTCCAAAGCAATTATGAACTGCAAAGGCTAAAAGGGTGTTTGAATAAAGTCAAAGTATTACTTCAGGTGAAAATGCTGTCCAAATTTTAGAATGACAGTCCAGTTTTTTTCTAAGTGTGCTGTATGTGACAATGACACATACTTTGAAGTTCATGTCAAAAAAATAAGTAAAATACTTAAAGACATCTTCAGCATCCACAGGAGTTATTACATTTTGTATTAATGTTTCAAAAACCAGACTTAGGTCAACATATATCAAGGGACAGACCAACTACAGTAAACTGGGTATTTGGGCTCTAATGTAACAAAGAAGGGCAAACCCATACCCGTGTGAGTGAGGCTGTGTCTCGCCAAGTGGTAGCGTTGGAAAAATTTCATGTCACACATGGAGCAAGCGTATGGCTTCACCCCTACACAGACAAAAAGTATATAAATATAAACTAGAAACAGAAAAAAACACATATCTGTCAACACGACCCCAATACCAACTCTTCCCTTGGTTCTACAAGCACATTATACAATTAGACTTAGTAACATGTGGTTGATTTGAAGGATGGGTGACTAACACCACAACTGAGAGGAACACATTTCTAAAAATTAGGACTAACAAAGAAATATATAGAATTAATTTATCTGTTAATTATTAATAAATAATTATTGTGCAAAAATAAAATAGACCATTCAGCAAGAGTTGTTGTGTAGATTCAGGTCCAACAGTAGGGATGTATGTAATTACATCGACTATGATTTGTTTTTTTAATTTTACCCTCCTAATACATGTCTGGATACATCTTCATATGAACATTTGGATGCTTAAAGCAATCGTTAAGTGCACGTTTTATGCTATACAAGAAAAAAGAACTGAATTTGAGGTACGATTAAAACACCACTACATAATGAGCTAGGATAAGCAGACGCATACCAGTATGAGTGAGGCTGTGTCTTGCCAGATGGTAACGTTGGAAGAACCTCATGTCACACATGGAGCAAGCGTACGGCTTCACCCCTACATACACAAAGTTTTGACAGATTAGCTAAGAGGATCCTCTCACATCAAAGGGACACAGCATTCAGAAGCGTTAATCCACTAGAACCTGGCAGGCATTATACATTCTAATTAAGCTGCATGCAAAGGGGATACATGTTTCTCTTCTTTTTTGTAAGTGTCTTCCATTATGGGGAGCAGTTATCTTTAAATCATGTAGAACGTGTCATGAAAAAAGCAGCATCAGGATATTTAAGATAAGCATGTTTACAGCAAGAAATACAAATCAGCATCAAGATGGTATCAAAACGTCTAAGACAGTGATCAAAGTGGCCATCTGAAACCAAAACTTAAGCACACGGCTCCACCACTCAGAACTACATTATCTATTATCTATATTGAGCACATTAATTCAATTTATAGTGAAAAGAGTGTGCTGCCTTCAAGTGTCACAGGTCACAAAAGACTCCAATCTAATCTCTGCTATGAATTCACAGCAGAAGCCTCTGCATAGGAAATTGTGCAACTAATACGAGAGAAATCTTTGCTTAAGACGTCAGACAATTGCAACATAGAAACAAAGGTTGCACAGCCATTAGTCTGCATGTAAAACAAGTGTGGACATCAAAGGACTATTCCATAATACACCATGGCCAAAGTCAATCAACTACTTCAACGTTATCAATTTGTCAAAAAACAGTTAGCCAATCAAAAATGTTTACTTATCCTCGATATTCTGCAAATGTTTTTTTTATACCTCAAATGTTATAAAAATGATAACCATTCACTCACATCTCATAATATGGCTTTTAGACCATGTCTCTTCTATCAAAAATGCTCGAGATGAAAGTACATAATGTAAAAAAAAATCTTGAAGCTCTATTTCTTTTGCTCTGCTAGCATATTGCAGTTGTTGGCCCCAAATAAATAGTTAAGGGTTTGAGTGATTTGTGTTGCACAGCAATGGTACAAGATGGATAATGCACTTTGAGGGGTCCACATGAAAGATTTTAGAATAGATGTCATAAAATGGCCAATTATTCTACATGTTAAATAACAAGCCATTCTGTGCGAGAATGGTTTATTACAAATAATAAATTGGTTTGAGACCCAATAGTATATCTGGAAAAGTTCACTCCAAAGGGCACACACTTTTATCATCATCATTATTATTATTATTATTATTATTAATATTAATATGGGGTAATCCGTCCTGAACAGTCCTTCAAATAAGTGTAACATAATCTATTATTAGACTGTTCAAAAGTCACTTCATAAAAGGTCACTGTTGAATTTTGACACATTTTACTTCACCATCTTCTAAAGGACTGAACCTTCATGTTTTCTTGTATGCCGTTTGTGTGGTTATTGACTTTGAACCAAATTATTTTATTCCCATCACCATATTAGATATATATGATATAAACAACCTGACTGAAGTAAGATTCTTTACATGAACTGGGTACGGCAAGTGGACGCATACCCGTATGAGTGAGTCTGTGTCTCTCCAGGTGGTAACGCTGGAAAAACCTCATGTCACACATGGAACAAGCGTACGGCTTCACTCCTACACACACAGAGCATAACATTATTAGCTATTCACGCTATACTTGGTCACATTTCCACTTATTTTAAAATAAATATATGCATATGTGGATATAGATCATATATTTGATTAACATTTGTTTACTACTGGGGCAGTAGTCAGTGACTTGGAAACAACGAGGTTGGAAATTGACTTACCCTCAGTGCACACTTCTTAAACAATGAAAAAACAAAGAATTTGTGAAAGGGTGCAACGCAAATATTTACACTATGCAGAAATGTCCCCAATTTTCAGTTCACATTTACAGTTAAGAACATAGTCCTTTGATGTCCATGCAGTTAATTTAAGTAATAATAATAATAAGTAATAATAGCAACATACAAAACCACTGACTAATACATAAATTCATCAATCTTGCACTATTTGTGGCCTTTGATTTGAGGCTTTCACATGCGTGCATTGATTGGGGTCCACAAGTTACAGTCCACTCTTAAGTCCACTATCAAAAAGTCTCTACGCTCTCACAAAGAAATAACATTGGTGTCAAGATAGCTCAATAAAAAAAATCACATTTAGCACTGACAATCAACCACATAGTATTGAAATTCAATCTAAAAAGTAAAAGCACAAGTATTCTTTGTAACACATATTGAACTATTGTATTCTCTTTCACGGAAAAAGATAACACATGTTGACAAATATGGCTGCTGATAAGCCTGCTCCAAAACTCAAACGTCAGTAAAGCCTGTGCAGAAAAGTTTCTCAAATCACCAATATGCTTCTACAAAAATTGCCTTGACCTTAGATGTGTTTTCCTATCCTTGTGACTACAACCAGGTGTGACACAGCATCGCCCAACCACACTTGGCAAGTTGTTGAACAGGGCATGGCATGCAGTAACTGCTGGGTGGCAGGACATGCAGGATTGCAAACCTGGGTGTAGATGTGCTTTTAAGTGACCACAGCATTTTAATTATTGTGTAGTCAAGTGCTTTTCTTTACAGGACACAACAGCTACAACCACATCACACATTAAAAATCTGCTCCCGATACACGTGCCGTCCACATTACCTAAACAATTTATAGTTCCAGAAATGGAAACATTTTAAAATGCTGCTGCATTAGGTTTAATTTGAAAAGTCCTGGCCAGCGCTTCAGTCGAGATGGAAAGAAACAAAGACCTTTACAAATAACAACTTTACTGTAACATTTAAGTCCTGTTTTTGTTCTTACTCACATTCACTTCACCTGACTGGTTCTAATTGGCCACAAATCAACTAACTGTCAGCTGTGAACAAAAGCTTTAGTTTCATCTTGTTATCAGTTTTGTACCCAAAATCATTGTTACATAGCAAACATAAATGCAGAATAAAGAATACATTTTACATCAGCATACCCTGTGCACCTGAACGGTCAAGTATTGTGTTAGAATGGATGGAGATTACTACTGGTGGGGAGCTCAAACTCTCGTTCAGATGGAGATTATTTTATATTTACAACAGTAGTGTGGATGTAGCCAACAGCATTTGCATCAACAACAGACATTCAAAAATTTAGAAACACCTACTTTACTTGCAAAACAATCACAAACCACAAAACAAGCAAAACATTTCTTCAAACACAGGCATGGAGCCAAAAACTTGGAACCGACAATATGAGTTTAGCAGACTCCGCCTCTACAAACAAAACAGCTCAACTGAAATCTTGTAAGTTCTCAAATCCCATCAGCTTATCTACAAATTGCACCAATCAATATTAATGCTTTAATATTGGCCAAATAGGCACCAACAAAGCAAAAATAGTAATAACTCTTCAAAGAACATGAGTTTTTAATAGTGGACTCGGAACTGTTGGACCACACTGCGTCAAATTACTTCATGTAAATAATTTTTCTGGTTTTGGGGACCAACATTTGTAAGACACATACTGTGCTTTGTGTTTTGGGCTGGTGGCTTTGTTGGAAATTACTGTCCACAGACTAAATGAACCCTGAGCATCTGTCCATTGATACAGGTTGTCGGATTTGTGTTGTATGGGTACGGTTAAAGGACGCATACCCGTGTGAATGAGGCTGTGTCTCTCCAGGTGGTAACGCTGAATAAACCTCATGTCACATACGGCACAAGCATACGGCTTCTCCCCTAAACCGAAGAGCACCAGTTTTAGTTAAAGACCCCACAGATACTACCAATTAACTGTGAGGCAAAAGCTATTACCAAACAAGGTTTTCAAGCAGGCCACTGCAAAACCTTACAATTGCTGCACACTCCCAGATTCAATCCAACTCACACTCTCCAGACCTCTTTCAACAAATGACTCATGTATTCAGGCATTAAAAGCTGATTTGGCTTAACTGTAAATGCGAGTTGTTCTACGCATGAACCATACCTGTATGAATGAGGATATGTCTCTTCAGGTGGTATCCACTCCTAAATGCTCCATAACAGTGATCACAAATAAAGTTTTTCTGCACTTTGGATGATGGACCATTCTCATCTCCTGTGCCCTAAAGAGGACATTAAAGCAGAGGGATTCATCATGTATTCCTAATAAAGCCTGAATAAAGTGTAGGGTTTTCTTTTTGGACCACAAAACAATGGCATTAGTTGGACATACAACCCACCCAACTGCGCAGAATCTGGTGAAAACTCTAGTGTGAAAATTCTGTGTTTACAAATGTACGCACTCACCACATTCAGCGTCGTGTCTATTTAGATATTGTACCATTTTTAAACCCCTAACTGTCTTAGGTATGAAAGAGAAAACACGTAAGTTTGTTGTGCTTCTTTTACTACATGAAATTTACATCTGAATTAGAATACCCCACAATGTCTTCCAATGGCCTAATGCCCTCATGTTACAGCTCCCCCTGCTATGCACACAACTGCAGTTATTGTGCTCCGCTTCTCTCTGCTCCCCTCCCCCTCTTTCCTCTCCAGTGATCCTCCACCCCCTCCACATCTTCCCTGAACTCCTCCCCCCACCCCCACACAAACAAAATGTGCACGCATGAAAGCTCGATGACATGGGCACCTGAATGCAGTTAAATGCTTTCACAACAGAACGTGTAAGAAACTAAAGAAATATGAGACATAAGAAAAAATTAACTAAAAACAAAACAAAAAAAAGCCCACCCCCTATTAAAAAGCGCAGTGACTGACCTTCCCTCCCCTTCCTTCTTGTTCTCTCACTTTGCAGGGCGCCACTGATTTCCTGTTCTTTTTTTTCTGCTGCATGTCCTCGTTGGCCCTCATCTCCTTCTCATCAAGCAGGCGGGGAGCTTGGAATTCACCTTCCTTTCGGATGAGCTACACAGCCAGAAAAACTGTATTATCTTCTAATTTCATACTTACACTTGGACAAAATACAGAATATTTGACCATGACTTACATTTGCTGTTAAATATACAATAAGTGTTTTTGTCACTCCCCTCATATAAAAACAGTCCTGTATACTTTTTTTTTTAGATATTGCTTTTGATAATGAACCATTTAAAACTATTTATAAAAAAATTCTGACGGCGAAGGAAAATCAGCCACACCTAGTAGTTTTGTCACTCAAACAATAGGATGGTAACAGGTGGGAACGTGTCTATGTGAAGTGTCTACTACTTTACAATTATGGAATTAACTTTGAAGAAACACATACATTCCTACTCGTAAAAGCATATCTAGTTCAACTAATTTGCTAGCACAGTGCCATTCTGAATAGCAATATTTCATCTGGGCTGTGCTTATAAGAAAGTCTTCAACAACTGACTAAACGAGTTAAACCATTAACAAGATTTAGAGTATAGCATATCATGGTCCCTGTGATTTGTAAGTGGGTCCTAACCAGGGGTGGACAGCTCATTCCAGAGGGGAGGATCATGTGGCTCTGGGGAGCACGGTCAGGTCCCTCTCTCTGCTGTGGTACGTGACCAAGGGGAGCCATCATTTTTTTCGGCGGAGCAGCCATGGAGCTGGCCTGCATCAGGGCCATACTGGAAAGGACAGCTTCGCAGCCAAGCAGCCCCGCCTACAAAAACATAAAAAAAGAAAAAAAGAGAACATATTACCAAGTTCATCAAACATTGACAAACAGTCTGCAATTTGAGACTATCTGCATCTGAGACAATACTGCCAGTCACATGGCATTTACGAAGCTAGTCATCAACGACAACATCCTGAGTGACACAAGACTGTAAGTACAGTTATTTGTAACCATTTTGGTGTTCTCAAACAAACCCATTTCATATGGTCGCGGACTGAGCTGCTGGGCAGATGTGACATTGCTGGGGTGTATGTGAGCGCAGGGACAGGGGTGGGGACAAGGTCATCCAGAGATCCGTCAATCAGGATGGTCGGGCTGGTGGGAGGCCACACCCACCTCACTCATCTAGCATTAAAACTGAGGAAGCAGGAGGATGTGGATGAAACAAACATTAAATTACAACATTACTGGCCTACTTTATCATTACACATTTCATTAACTCCAGTTAATGTTGTCATTTTTCACACAGACAGATTATATCAATAATACAAACGCAAATCACAGAACTTTGTCAAAAGATATTTTAGTTCATATAAATCAGTCAATACACCTACCTTGCCCTGGTTTATTTATTTTTAAACTAGTCTCACATTTTATAACACAAACTCACCTACAAACCAGGTTAGTAAAACCCATTTTCTGCTGGTAAAAAGAGACACTAACCCCACTAGCATGGCGCTTTTGTCTGCTTCTATTAGTATTTATCTCATCTAACACTGACAATATTGAGTTCAAAAGAGAGACTGGAGATATAAATCTGTAACTAATGACCAGGCAGTGCTCACATTGTTTTTTTTCCTGTTATGTGTCGCACTTCTGCTTCACTGTTTTGATTGTTTACAGTGTTTATGACGTAGCACATGAGCCACCACAGCAAGAAAAACAGTGAAAAACTCATGTACTGACAGTGGAAAGTTAATAGTCTTTTATCAGGTTTACTAGTGAATGCGCATACTGACTCACATTGGCCTCTTTTTTAAAATTTGGATTATAACTAGAGCCGATTACCACTACAGTTGCTTGACTTGAAAATTAATACTGAATACACCCTTTCCAACCGGTGACTTGAGCCAGATGTTAGGTGGGCGTAAAGTGGATTTTAAAAAAAAATCACAATAGCCAAAGAAGCTTATTGTAGACAACAAACTATGCATAACAACTATGACCATACTAAACATATACCTTTAATATGACATCATCATCAGTGTACAGCTTAACGCTCAGTTAAAACATAATGCAGTGCTAGTCAGAATCATTTTGGAGAAACAGATATTCAAGCTTCAAACAGAATAGCTGGCCTTAAATCATTTTACGTACAATGTAAAGTTTGACATTGATTATGTTTTGCTCTGTAACTCTTGTGTTTTATTGGGGATTTTGGTTTAAAAGTGTCATCTTCGCTTGTAAAACTACCCTACACCACAGCTCAAGGCAAAACCACTGGATAAGATGAGAAAAGTGTGAACCAAGGCTGTAGGAAATCTTAGCTGGAAAAAAAATGTTTCTTCATCTTCTTTGACACCAAACAAGAAAATTGAAATTTCCTGATGCCTTACGGTATATTACTGCCATTATATAGATCCCTTTAAATACCTCGTCACAACAGGCTTCCTTACAATTTTGCAATGGTTTCAAAGTGTAAATCTTGCCAGGATCAATCGAAACAAATGCCAATTGGATATATTTCATTCATAATTCTTCTTCTACAAAAGGCTTTGAAATGCAAAACAATGACATTTCTAATACCCATCTTAACTTTAACCAAGTGGGAAAACATAACATGGAATGGCAGGCCTGTGTGTGAAAATCTATGATGAATGCGGTTATACTGTAGAGAGTGGATTAGATAACTGTATACGTGGGATGTAAAAGAGGAGGTCTGCACAAACACTATTCTGCTGCTCCGTTTTGCATTTTGACATGGGGTTTGTTAACTGGCCTGTAGCGAGTAGGCCATTATTCAATATTTCTCATAGAAACACTGCTTTTACTTGTTATAATATTTTCAACTTTAGAGTTCGGCTTCGCCTTAATTTGCTCTTTTGACCAAGTGTGGTACAAGTTAACTGTTAGGATCGTGTGCCACCATAAAAGTTTACGATAGCAAGATGGAGGCAAAGCTGTACTTAAAACGCTAAACTGCTTTCGCCAGTAGCGTTGGGTAGCTAGCTTTGCTGCTAAGAATTTAGACATTTGCTAACGCTAATTTAAAGACCATCCAGCGAAGATGTTGTATCTTCATCGGCTGCATTTGTGTCATTGTGTAAAAATGCAAACCATTATAGTCACTATATTAGAGTTCCAAAGACAAGTATGTGAATTTTCCGCTGTGGCTGAAGTGGCCTTCGCACCACCACCACCACCCACCCACCGCTAATGTTTAACAAGCTGGCTAACATCAGCTAGCTGCTCGCTGGCGCACTCGACCACAACAGTGTTCGTCAAAGAACGAATCTCTGGCCCACCTGGATATGTGCACCGTGGTAATTTACAAGTCGTGTGTATATTTTGCAGAGTACTTCGGTACTTCGGAACCTTTTTCAGGTTCATATTTCTCAAATATTCAGCCTCTAGTGGCTTAAGACGAGATAGAGCGATAACGACATCCGTGATGGCCGTCGCTGTGAGAGCTTCCCCCTCCCTCCCGATGATTAGGCTAACATTTGTTAGCGAGCTAGCCGCGGCTAAAACCTTGACGCTGTTGCAATTCGGTAAATGCCCGTGCTGTCGCCCATGGAGCAGGTTTTTTGTTGCACAGATAAGACTTTTGTACGAGCGGGTCGCTGAATGCGGAACCAAAATTCACCAAGCATCGAAGATGTTTTTTTAAATAAAAGACACGTACCTCTTTAGCTTCACTCCTCCGACGTTTTCAGCAGCGTCTAGTTTACAAACACAGGAAACGCCACAGGATGTAGCCCACTCCCCCACACAGCAGCAGACGAAGAGCCTCCTCCAGCTAAGAGAAAAGGCTCCGCTTCATCTGCCTTTGGAAACCCGCTTTAACATTAAATATCAACTCTGGATATTATGATGGGTGTCTGTGGCTCTATTCTTCCTCGTCACAACGAACATTTTATTTTCGTCATCATCAAATTGACGATTACCCCTGGAATCGCGACGAGTCAGAATTACACTGCAGACATATCAAACGGGATTTTTGAATTGTGATAATTTATGTGAATAGAATTGTGGATAGCTATAATTGCATGAAAGCTCCACGTAATGACAAAACCCACCCACAATAAAGACATACTATAGAGCCAAGGTTCCCAAACTGTGGTACATGTACTACCAGTGGTGCGCAAGCTTCCTCTGGTGGTACAGTAGAAATACTGTTCAACTCTATTTACCACGGTATAGGATTGGAGTAGAGCTGATACCATTTGTAGAAAAGTGTGTAGAAAATGAGAACAAATAACAACATTTTTCTAATAATAATTAGAGTTACCTTATCTCTTGCTCCATCTTAATCTAATTTCACTATACCAGCGTGTAAAGTAAGAGGAAGAGGAGGATGATGGGAGAGCAAATTATGTTATTTTATTAGTAAATCTGCCTCCTGTGAAAAGTCTGTACCTTACTTTGCTCGGACTATTTACCTCACTGTATTTTTACGCTGGTGATGATGGTGTTACTTCAAGTTCCAGAGCTCAGTATTTTCTCAGGTGGTGTTTGGTATAAATAGCTTGAGAAACATATAGAGCACTCATTCTCAAATGGGGGTACTTGTACTTACTCCAGGGGTTACATGAGATTAAAATAAATAAAGCATCCAAGCAAAACCCCTAAAAATAATATTTTTATATTATTTAAATAACATTTTATAAAATTTAAATGGAAGTTCTTAAACTCAATGTTTATGGACTGGATATATTTTTTGTGAATATGTTCATGATTTAATTTTGAGAACAAATCATATATATATTATTATATATTGGTATACAATGATGCCACTGCACTCTGTTTTGCCTTCTTTTTCTCCAACCCAAAGTGCTTTGTGCTGGTTAGGGGGTTCTTGACCCAACAACTTTCACAGGGGGTACATTACTGAAAGAAGTTTAAGAAGCACTGGAGGATTCAGACTTTTTTCTTTGGATTTTGTTTTGTCTATGGAAAATGTATCAAAATAAATATTGTTTATATATGGCTTCCTCTTTGCCTAATACAGTTTTAAGTTGCATTTACTGATTGAGCAGGGATTTCCAAAATACTCCTGAATTCATGTGGCTTTATCCATCACAGTAGCATGGCTGTTTCTCTTATATAATCTTCTGAGGGCTCAATGTTCACGCATAGTCTCCAATCTTGCAATTTGTCCAAAGAAACATCTTTGAACTGACTTAATGATCTCTCTCTTATTCTGTTGCCATCTTTGTGCTGCTGTGTCAATTTGAATTTCTCCTTTGGAGATATGATAAATCTTATCTTACACCTTGTGCTGTGGTACTTCTTTGATACATAGAGCAATATATGTCTTCAATATCATATCTAAAAAACAATGTTTAAACAAATATTTATATCAGTATAATGGGACCAAAGGTGTGAATGTGTGTCTCTAGATCAGGGGTCACCAACCTTTTTGAGATGAGAGCTACCTTAAGGGTAAAAAATAATATGGAGGGCTACCACATTAACTTTTTTTTTATTTGTTTACCATTTAAATTATTAATATTATGCGTTAAACTGCATACACATTCATTCCAGTGCTTACTCCTAACGTTTATCAGTTTTCATAAACAATATCAAAGATATTTTACTGAGCGATCATACGGATACATGCAAGTGAGGTGAAGTGAAGTGAGCCCGCGGGCACCGTATTGGCTGCCTGCGGGCTACCAGGTGCCCGCGGGCACCACGTTGGTGACCCCTGCTCTAGATGTTGACACTGTCATGGACTGATGACCTGTCCAGGATGTACCTCTCCTTTCACGCTATGTCAGCTGGGATTGGCACCAACAGCCCTGCGACCTCATGTGGAGGATAAAGTGGAAGACAATGGATGGATCAGTATAATGTTTATGTATTTAAACCTGCCGTACACTCCTGCTGTACACTACAGCTTTTGCCATTCACCCCTTCATACTGTGTCGTCATATCATCTATGTATGGTGCATTTTTCTATCATACGTCTTCCATACCCATACACACACTTCTGATACAGCCCTCGGGAGCAACATGGGGTTTTCATAAAATGATGGATTTAGCAACTCCCACTTTATGTTTCATTAATATGTGAAATTGTCGACAAACAGAAAATAAGATGATGCACAACATTATGTGTTAACAGTTGGGGGTTTAGGTTGGGCAATTCACTACCCTTTCACCTGTTCAAAGCCAGGCCTAGACACAAGTGGACTAATGGCGTGTTTCCACCAGTTCGCCTCGACATGGAAAGGTTAAATTGTGTTTCCACTCGCATAGTACATGGTACCAGGTAGTTTTTTTTAGTAACTGCTTTGGCGAGGTTCCAAGCGGGCCGAGTGGGCACTATGCGTGACGTCGCCAGACTGCCAGCTACTAATTGTGCCGTCACAGGAAGAGCCGTCCGACACAAGAATCAAGCCGAACAATGCCGAACTGTAGACCAGGTAAAAAGACTTAACAATCCAAAAAACATGGGTTAATCTCCAACAATTGCCAGGGAAATCTAAAATCTCAATATTTAACAGAGGTGTATTTAGTGACAGCACTGCTGATCGCGAGTGGCATCGCAAGCCCTGCCTCTGTATTTCAGTCAAGTGATAGGCAGAGTCTGTGCTTCAGTCATGGAGGAAGTACTGAACAAATTGTTTGAATTAACTGATTCTAATAATTCAATTACACTGAAAACAACTGCTTTACAAGTCACTAGTCACTCGTTTGTGTGTTTGTGTCGCGTGTAAAACAAAGTCACCGCAGTTTCACGCAGCTGTGCAGTGATGACTTGGCCCACGTTGAGTAGGTACTATTTTTGTAGTGGAAAACCAACCTAAACCATGTTGTGCCATGCTGTGGCGAGGTGAGCTGGGCCCATTTTGGAAAAGGACCATAAGCGGTTGCTTGGGGCCCCTTGATAGTGTTTGAAGGAAAAAAATTTCTGAACACGAAATCTAGATATCTTTAGATATATTTAGATATTAGATTTGAAAACCAAAGTCATTAACCTGGTTAGTCTTTAATTCAAGTTCAGTATCACCACACTCAGTGCTTCACTTTGAATACAAAGTGCAAACTAATCCATTTTGTGATTTCACGGCCCTCTAAGGTTAAAAATTAACTGGAGTGACATTGGTTTGGTTTAAATAACACAACTATAAATAATGTAATTTGTAGTATTACAGTTGTATCAATAATAGTCAAGGCTACTCCGTGGTGGGCCCTAAATCAAACGCAGCTTAGGGCCCCATAAAGGCTAGAGCCGGCCCTGAGCTTACTCTTCTTCTCTTCCCTTGTTGCTGAACTTGTTTTTTTGCCTGATACGTTAATAAGCACATCATGTCTTTTTTGTTATTATCATTATCATTATTATAATAGAAGAGGTAGTAGTCTGCTGATTAGATATCATATACGTTCATTATGGATCAGATGAACTGTTTCACAGACTGTGACAAACCTTCAGTTTTATTTATCTCCCTTTGTTTCGCTTTCCTTCTCATTGCCTGTAAAACAGATAGACATCGTTTGCTGCACTCAGGAATTTTCATGGACGTTGCGCAAGCGCAGCACCAGCGCCCACACGCACCGAGGCAGGTAGGGGTAATGTAACAGCCAACTCCATTGGTCCACGCAGTCACGTGACTGGACTCTTCCACTCCCACGACACCCACCTCTGTTCCGCTCACCCAGCCCGCCTCCGTCTCTCCAGGTCCAACAATACACCGGCGGGCGGTGGCGCAGTGTCAGCAGCAGCCAGTGTCAGGTGTCTCTCCGGGGTTTCACAGAAAGAGCGAGTCAACGGAAGTTCGCACAGGTAAGACAAGACTCAAGCAAGGGCATGGGACAATATGTCAAATACTTTCTGTATTTTGCTCTTCACAAAGTATGTGTTTTTGAAAAGCTGAATGTGTTTGTTTGAACGGAGGTGTTATGATTACGCACGTGCGTAGAAAAGGAGAACTCGACGTCCTTTAGGAGCAAACGGATGACAAAGTAGTGGAGCTGCTGCTAGATGTGTGTCCAGCTCGGCTTGGTATTTTATAACCACAGCTCAAGACAAGAATGTTGTGGAAGTATGTTTTTATCGCGATAGTTTGAAACCATATTGAAGTCTCAGACGCTCTGAACCAATCATTGACAGTGTTATACACCTGCAATTAAAGTTCGTCAAATAACATGTTGGCCCCTCAGCAGGGAAGCCAGTCTTCACCACAGTGACAGCACAATAATATCTCAGTACTCATTCTACAGCTCCAACTCAAACACATTCTCTTCTCACCACCTTTTTGAATTTTGAGCCTTAAAATGCCTCAGGGTTTTTACACACACACACACACACACACACACGCACACACACACACACACACACACACACACACACACACACACACACACACACACACACACACACACACACACACACACACACACACACACGCGCACACACACACACACACACACAGTGTCAATGGTGCAGAGAAATTTACCACAAATCACATGGTCTGTTTAACTTGAGCTGACAGCCACAACTCTGACACAAGACTAACAAACAGATTCTCAAACAACCACTGGGAAAGGAATATATACAGTCTAAACAACCCTGATATAAAAAGACAGAAAACGTTAAAAAAACATAACATGGTTGTTTAACAGGTGCATAAAAAGAAGATTACTTAGCTGTATCGAAGAGAACATGCTCATATCAGGTGGCAGACTTGATTTTTCTGTACTTCAAGATTATATTAAACATCCCACACCCATTGACTGTAAAATGGCGGAGGAGCGAAATTCCAATTCCACAAAATATGCTGTTGACATGGGAGAGCAGTGAGTGAACACAGACACTATTCAGATGTTGTTCTGCCTGGATAGAGCACAATTGATTATGATATATCAAACGCATTTAATCAAACATTTGTCCCCCCAAAACTAACCCTAACCCCAAACTATAAAATCTTAACCAAAATATGTGGGAAAAAGAGGATGATTCTGGATTGCATCGAGGATAAATTGGATCAGAATCAGGAAAAACCCTGGACCTCTGTGTCCAATATTCACTTATAAACAGGACAGAGCCTATGGATAAAGAATGAATTCTACTAAATGATTAAGCTATTTTTAGAGCTCTCAGTCATTTTTTAAGGTTGTGCAGGAGGGGCCTGCTCTGTGAAGGTGTTATTAATTCTGAAGATGCTACCTACAGTCATAGTCATAGTTTACGGAATTTAAAATGTCCCCAAGCACAGTTTTAGTTGGGAGCAATGCTTTTGTTTTTAAATGACACAAGCTGACTTCTCCTTATTTATTTATGACTCATTCTGTTTCCAGCTGTGTTTTGGTAACTTCACTTGTTGTTAAGGAGAACTTGACTTGAAGTGAGGGTTAAAGGTCGGTTCATACCCTCCTTTCTGCTGATAGTGAGTGATGCAGAACAAGCTGATGGCGGTGCTTAGGTTATCATATTTCACAAACTCATAATTCACATTAACAAAGACCTAATAATATAATTATAGCTTAAAAGTGCCATATGTAGTAAATGTGGCTAAAAACGGTTACTTCATTCAAATTCAAAATACCGAGGTCTTTTAGGTTTCGTTTTCTGACGTAACTGGCAACCTGTGGTTGCTCGGCAGCTGAGACTCTACTGACTGCAATGATTGGTAGAAGGCGGTAGGTGGCGCCACAAGCCAAAACATGATTTTTCAAATCATAAACATGATTTGCAGTCTGCAAAAGATTTTTTTAAATGCAAATATTTTGGCTGTACTGTTGTTGTTGGTGAGTTCAGTTTGTTATATGAACATTATTCCTGAGTCTCTGGGACATATTAGGAGGATTTTATGGCCAGATGATTTAGATTTATTACATAATGCACCTTTAACGCAAACCTCTGCTTTGTTGGAGCAGCTGGAGACGATGAAAACGTTTATATGCATTTACTTACAGGACCGCTCTATTTCACATAGAGCGGTCCTGTTGCACATATATGTTAGTTATGGAGGTCTACTTACATACATTAACTTGTTTTTATGGTCAAAAACCTCCTAGTTGCTGTAAACGAGCCAATAGAAATATGTCCTTTTTGAAGCACTTGTCAGCCGCGCTATTTCAGACATAAATCTCGCCTGAGAAGACAGACTGTCTTGTGATTGGCCAGTACCCCGGAAGTGACATATCAGCACACCCCAGCTCTCAAAAGCACAGCTCCCCCCTCTGGAATGGTGGATGCACTGCTCCTCATTATCAAAACATTGTTTTAACAGTGTTTAAAAATAGCTTCTTCACGACTCCCCGCCGCAGTCCCTTTTACGACTTTGACCCGGAGTCAGACCCAGAGTCAGAAGACACTGTCACTCGTGAAACACCTTATTCTTCTTCTGCGGATCAATGTACGCAACCGGATGTGCCCGGACTAGTGCCCGGAGCAGGAGGATCTGCTGTTCCGGAGAACTGCTGTTTACATAACTATAACGGGATTTTCAGAGCTCTCGCTGAGCCCGAGATTACAATAAAACACAGCGTTCTCAGCAGTGGCTGAACTGTTTGTTTTGAAAC
Organism: Microchirus variegatus; assembly: GCF_963457635.1. Taxonomy (NCBI): domain Eukaryota; kingdom Metazoa; phylum Chordata; class Actinopteri; order Pleuronectiformes; family Soleidae; genus Microchirus; species Microchirus variegatus. Next base: position 30,366,055 of record NC_139805.1, on the reverse strand, counting down.
TTCAGGGCTTCTTAAACAAGGTAATGACGCAGATACACACCAAAAAACTGCGTTAATAGGAACTTCCGGTCTAGTTCCGCTTTAAATCAATACTTAATACAGTTTTATTAAATTTTTTTTAGTGATTTATAATCAGCGCAGGTGATCTGTCTCTCCTAAATTGGGAAATATTTGTTCCCCGTGCAAATTCTGTGAAGAGAAGTTTTGATTGCTCACTCTAAGGAGGTTGTGCAAAAGAAAGAGAATAAGAATTTGAAGTATTCAGTGTATTTTCACATACAGGTAAATCATGCTGTGGCCCCGCCCTGTTATCCATTTAAAATGAGCTACAGTCTCTGATGTTGTTCTCTTGTTACAGTTACAGTAGCTACTTTTCTTTGTGCGCTTGCAGCCAGAAGGGTTTAAATGTTATTTGGCGAGGACTTCAGGAGTTTCTTCATATGTCTGTGGTTTGAGGACATGCAAAAAAAGACGAGGAGTGGTGATTTGTTTGCTCCGTGACACATCGGTGATCTTCATGCGGCGCTCGCAGGGAGAGGCTGTAGTTCTTTGATAGTCTGTGACAGGATTAACAGGGTGGAAGGCAAAACTAAACAGTGAGGCGTGTTCTCAGTGTCCGTCAGGTTGAAGTGTTTTCGTGCTTCAGAGCTGGTACCTATTCACTTGTAACTATACACAACACGACACAGCTGATTAATTGGCGAGGTAAACTAACTGGCCTTTCAGGCTACAAAACCTGTAGCAACAGTGATGAGCCCTGAGCTATTCAGGGACAAGAAACCTAATAAAAAAATCACGTCATCATTGGATCGTCCTTCATGTCATTGTGTTGAGTCTAGTGTCTTCATTTTGTTAACCTCTTCCTATGCCTGTCTTGAAACTCTTAACCTTGAACCAACAGTAAGTGAGAGTAATCACATGTTGTTTGTCTATAATTATGTAGTTAATGTGCAATATGTGTAACTAATATTATATGAATGTCTGTAAGGAATGTTACTGCTGTGTTTGACTGTATTTATTTAAGAATCAGGGTTATGGTGTAATGTAGTTTGGTCCAAAGTCCTTGTGCTACTTGTCGCCAGTATCGCTCTGCAACTCGCTGATGATGTAATCGGCGATGGTGAGAGAAGTGATGATTGTCTAACAACTGTGTGCATAGTGATTTTCTTTTTCTTGGTCCTTAAAGGTGCATTATGTAATAAAGCTAACTGGCAACTGTCCATAAAATCCCCCTAATCTGTCACAGAGTCTCAGGAATAATGTTCATATAACAAACTGAACTCACAGTACAGCCAAAAGATTTGCATTAAAAAAGATTTTGCAGACTGCAAATCATGTTTATGTTTTGAAATCATGTTTTGGCATGTGGCGCCACCTACCGTCGTGTACCAATCATTGCAGTCAGTAGAGTCTCAGCTGCCAAGCAACCACGGGTTGCCAGTATAACAAAACCTAAAAGGTATTTTGAATTTGAATGTAGTAGCCGTTTTTGGCCACATTCTTTCATATGGCACCTTTAAACATTATCTGTGCGCTTATAAAGATTCATGTCCTGACATTATGATAAATAATCCCTCCACGCACAGGAATTGCAGCATAGGCTGATCATCTCTCACTAGGACTGTTTGAATAAGTCTTCGGGGCTGTGTGTTATGGGATATCTCTGGTCCTCTGTGAATGATGCTCATAGCGTGTCATCCTCCGATAACGCGCTCCTCACTCTCAGCTCAGCGGTTCGCAGATTGTGTTTCCAATCTCGCAGTCAAGCGACACAAACTTCGAGCACAGGTTGGAGCACGTCGACTTGTGCCTTTGCATGCATAACTGTATGAGCTCACGTGTAATTAGTGCATGCAGTCAGGTAGTGGGACTGTGACACTATATGAACTGAAGGGCACATTATAAACTTGTAAATCAGTAATCTTAGACAGCAGCAGACACGTACTGTATTCTTCACACACACACACACACACACACACACACACACACACACACACACACACACACACACACACACACACACACACACACACACACACACACACACACACCTGGACTCTGGCACCAACTGTAGATAGATGTTAGACATGTTTACTTTTTAAAACAAGGCCTTTATTGTCTATGTCATTATTGTCTATCAGCTGGGTGGTCTCTATTGTCTAAAGCAGTTATTCCCAGAGACTGGCTCAGGACATACAGATGACCTACAGGAATTTCTCTTAGGTCGGCAAATATAATTTCTCACTGTTTGGATCTCCAGTTGCCCAGCAACATTCTTGTGCTGCACACAGGAAGTATTATGTCAAGAAGACAGATGCGAAGGTAACAATGATACTGTGCGAGTAGGGCTGGGCGATATGGACCAAAAGTCATATCACGATATATTTTGGTTGAATAACGATATACGATATATATCTCGATATTTTTTCCGCAAAGTGAGAGCTGTGAAATGAAATGTTCAGTCAAAGTCAAAGCCAAATATAAGTAGTTTTATTGAAAACCACTCATAATAATAAAATGAAAACATAAACACTGTGCAACAGGAGTGCCTTTTATAAAATCAAAGCTCCATAAGGTGCACATTTAAATAAAAAAAATATCTTAAATAAAAAAAGCCTATAAAATAGGCCAATCTTTTTCTGAAATAAATATGTGTATATGAGAAAAAAGTACAATATCAAAATGTTTTAGTTTGACAACTATAAATGGCTTTTGAAAATCAAATTACAGATTTTCTTCTCTTATAAAAGAACAAAATATGACCAACCCTAGTAAGGGCAGCATTTATATATAGAGACAGCAAAATAAAGTGCTCATTTTAAGAAAAACATTTTTAAACATCAGCTTCAGATTACCTTTTTCGTTTTTGTTAACTTATCTGAACAGTCTCAACCAGTTGCACAAGAAACAGAGCAGCAACTCAATAAACATTTCCCCCTCTTTTATTTTACTTTGATAAACAGTAGTGCTGTCACATGTGCTGCTTGACCACATATCGCTGGTCGACGCTAAATGGGTGACGTTAGCGAGCCGGTTTGCAAGACTGTCTGACGTCACATTTGCGGCAGTGCTTCTCGTGCACAATAGTTGCGACTGGGAAGCGCATATCTCGCCATGTGAAAGGACACCGCTTTTGTTATTGCACACCACTTGTCTGGAGTTTTGTCGGGTTGTGGACGGCTTGCGCCTGTGGCTTCTGCAGCGCGCAGTTTCACACACTCTGCATGTTGCACTTTGTGCCACGTTTTTAAGTGGTGAAAAAGATTCGTATTGCTTCCATCACTGGCTGCAATGTGCTTATGGCACTCCCTACATATAGTCTGGTTTTGTTGCTCGTCTGATGATTTGTATCCAAACCATCTAGAAATGATTGAGCCACTGCTTTTACTTTAACTAACCCAGACGCTCTCCTCCGCACGCTCCGCAGACGTTGCTGCTTTCTCCATGTGAAGCGGAGTGTCTGTACCTGCCCCTCCCCTCTCTGTGCATGAAAGAGGGGCGGGAGGAGCAGTGCAGAGAGCTCCGGTCAGCAGCTTGTCTGAAGCAAGGATCACAGCGCTAATTTGAACTATATCGATATACGCGATAGGGTCTAATTCCATATCGCATTTAAAAAATATATGGATATATCGTAAATATCGATATATCGCCCAGCCCTATGTTCGAGTAAAGCCAGATGATGCATACATGTTGGAATATGACTGAAATTCACAAAGAAGCGTCCATGAAACGTTTTAGAAGTTTAATAAGATGAGCACGTCTTATCCCCACACTGGCCTCTGTGCTGCAGGTGTATACACACAAGTGCTCCCTCATTCAGGTCTGATAATATTTGAGAGAGCATGTTTTCAGGCAGTGTATAAATAATGTTACATCATGTATTTATGCAACTACATGCAGCGCATCAGATATCGTTCATACCCATTCACTCGCTGCCAGCACAGCCGTCAGGAGCAACGTGGGGTTCAGTGTTTTGCCCAAGGACACAGTGGCATGTAGACTAGCAGAGCTGGGAATCAAACCCTTGACCTTCCATTTGAAAGACAAGTTGCAGAGAAAGAAAAGCACACCAAAAGGGAGTTTCTGCCATAATAATACTCCACGATTCACACAAGAAATTAATGCTCGGCTCATTAAAAAAAAGGCTAAACTTTACCAAACTCTGATCTATACAGAAAGCTAGCATCAGAATGAATCGACTTCTATGTTGTTAAAGAACAGAGTGTCAGGTGGAATTTTCTGTTTCACGCAAATACAGACAAAACACAGAAATAGACTGAACTCTAGTCTGCACCCTATATGAATGCTGTGCTCTCCTCGTCTGCATTGGACTGGGATACAGTAATAATAGCAATAATAACAATAAAAATTAGAAGAATTACTTTTCATGCAAGCAGGCCCAGCTTTCACATTAGCAAATGTATATCTTTATCAGTATCTTTGTAAACAGCCCAGTTAACTTCACTTAAATGAATTTATTTGGTCTCATTCATGTAGTATTTAGCTTGTATATGTTTTCATATAAATACAATCATGCTGTGATGGATTTATCAAAATCATTTCTTGGTTTACCTGTTAAAATATATATTAGCTGGTTAAAGAAAGAGTCAGAGACATTTGGTCTTGTTGGGTCACAGTGGTGTATCATCTTAAAAAACTGGCTCTCTTTCACCACAGTTCTACATACACACCTGTATACATACCAGGGCTGATTGTGGGTGTGTCTGTGTTTCAGGTGCTCAGGTAGCTGCAGAGATGGAAAGCGGTCCATTCAGCCGTCGGTCCTTTGCGACGCAGTCTCTGCGTATCACTGCCAAGGAGCTGTCGTTGGTCAGCGGCCGAGGCAAAAAGACCGCCATCGCTGAGCGCTTTTCCAAGTGAGCAACACCTGCTTTTCAGAAATGTTCAGTTAGTTGCTACACAAGAAATGAACGCTAGATAATTCTGTCGTGTTAGACGACCTCTTTGCAAATCAATTCAGTCCGATTAGAAATTACTTTCCTGTTTACAAGGAAATCATTTGATGATGATGATGATATGTGTATGCATCAAGCGTTTAATCCGAATAAACCATTCTGACATACATCTGTAGCAGTAGTAGAAGAAGATTCACTTCCTCCTCTGTTGTAAACAAACGCCTTTGTCCCTGCATGTCCTCAGATATTTCTCCTTTCCTTGTCTTCATTTCCCTCCTCCCTTGTGTCTGTGACTTTTCTTTCTGTTCTTCCTGCTCTGACCTGCATTATGTTCCTCAAACAAAATTGTTTGAAAACAAAAGTTTTTTCTGTTCTCCATAATGAAGCTACAGACTCAACAGTTCCCACTGCTGCTGTCTTCAAAAAAACAGAGAGGGGAGGAAGACATTTAAGCCACAGAGTGGAACAGTTTGGTTTGGTACAGAAGGCCACAAATTTGTTTTGCATTTACATTGGGAATAGTAACAAAATAACCAGCCCCAACCATTCCATTCTTTTGGGGTACCAGAGTAAAATGGTACGACTCCACCCACAACAGTCAGCTGATTGGGTGACAGAAAAATTGGTGTAAATATCGCATGGAAATTGAGGCAAATGCCTGAAGTCTAGTCAAACAGCCACAAACCTGTCCTTGCTGTGTCACGCTCACTGTCGCCACACCGGTACGACACTGCGCTACTTATCTCACTGACGTGGCCATTGGGCACAGCCCACACCCTGCCTACTCAGTGGAAGCACACGCCTGAGCCAGGACTTTTCCATTCCAAACCGCACCGTGCTGTACCAAACTGAATTGTACCACGATGGAAACACAGAATTACATAAATCCAAGCACATGTAATTTACTGGTTCTTTTGAAGTCTCTAAAAAGAAAAAAAGTCAGCTTCAGACCAGTTTGTGTTTCACCTCACAATGCGTTTCTATCCATCATAAGCAGAAATACATCACATTTATGTACTGGAACATACTGGATCACAGTATTTAGATTGCTGTGTTTACATTAAGCATTTAATTCTGATTATTATGGTCCATGCTACTGATACTTTCAGTTACACCAATGTTTTTAGTGTAAAATGTTGTAAATACTGTTTAGGATGACAGTGAGGTATAGTCTTTGGTCTAAGTTCAGACTATTGTTGAATCTGCTTGCTTTACCGCTGCTAGCAGTAAAAATAACATATTGAAACAAGCTAAAACATACAATTCAATCTAGAATGTATGTCCTTGTTCGTCTCACTAATTTCTGTTCAGTAAAAAATGTTGTGTCACTAGAGGTCAGTGTTGTTTCCCTGTGTTTCAGGTACCAAAAAGCTGCTGAGGTTTCCAGTGCAGAGAAGAAAAAGGGAGTAAGTATTTCTGTTGTGCTTCTAAAAAAAACATTTAATTTCCCAGTCTCTTAAGTTTAGAGACATCCCTAACTCTATGATTATGAAACGCTTAAGTACAGCCGTGAGGTTTCTAAATGTGAAACGTGAATTCGAGATACACCACGAGTCGCTCCCTGAAAACAGGTGATTAAGCAAAGTGTAAGTATGTGTTGTACGTCCTGCTTCATTTGCTCAGTCGTTGCCGGTCGTGCTGAACTAATTGATCCATGTTGAGACACACACACACACACACACTCACCATGCTAACACACACACTGTCTGGACCAGGCTGACCCTCTCATTGGCCACTTGTTGCAGTGGGCAGACTATCAAACCCATAATCCCACTTGAGTGTAATCCCCTCACGATGCTCTCTGTGCTTCCCACTGCACATTAGCAGCTTTGTCCGTGTGAAAGACTGATAAACAGACATTAGTTATCAGATAATAACATGAAGTAATGTGTGTGTGTGTGTGTGTGTGTGTGTGTGTGTGTGTGTGTGTGTGTGTGTGTGTGTGTGTGTGTGTGTGTGTGTGTGTGTGTGTGTGTGTGTGTGTGTGTGTGTGTGTGTGTGTGTGTGTGTGTGTGTGTGTGTGTGTGTGTGTGTGTGTGTGTGTGTGTGTGTGTGTGTGTGTGTGTGTGTGTGTGTGTGTGTGTGTGTGTGTGTGTGTGTGTGTGTGTGTGTGTGTGTGTGTGTGTGTGTGTGTGTGTGTGTGTGTGTGTGTGTGTGTGTGTGTGTGTGTGTGTGTGTGTGTGTGTGAGAGAGATCCAACAAACTTAGTATGTGAGGACCTGTCAAATGTCCTCACTCTAATGGTTTCTGTCTCCCATCATAAGGACTTTTTCAGGGTTAAGACTTTTTTTAGGGTTGGAATTATGGTATGGGTAAGGGTTGAGGTCAGGCAGTGATGGGGATGGTTAACTTTAGGGTAAGGGGTCAGGGAATGCTTTATGTCCATGGGTGCGTGTGCGCGCCTGTGTGTAATGCTCTAGCTCATGGGTGTCAAACTCTGGCACACGGGCCAAATTTGGCCCTCTGTGTAATTTCATTTGGCCCTTGAGGCAATATCAAATTAACATTAGAGCTGGCCCGCCGGTATTATACAGGGGCACCGCCGCTGCCTCAGCTCCGCACCCAAGCTGCTCAATTGCTCTCCATGTTCGGCAGCACTTACCTATGTGAGCAACTTTTCTCCTCAATGAAGATGACGAAAACATCTCACAGGATACGTCTGACTGATGAACACCTTCGTTCGATAATGAAGGTTGCCTCAGCTCAAAGCCTGAACCCCGACATTAATGAACTAGCATCCAAGAAAAGATGCCAGGTATCTGGCTTGGGCACATCAGATGAGATCAGTGTGTCGCAAACTGAGCAGTAAAAAGGCCTGAATGGTTGATTTATTCATTGTTATTTTATTTTCAAATTTATTAGCTTGTGGAAAAAGTTAATGTTGATATTTACCTCAGAAGGCTGGAAATAGAAAAGAGGCATTCAATTTTTTATTTAAATTTTATCTAATATGCCATTGATGTTTTTTCGTTTGTTTTTTGAAAGTTGATTTTGCACTATTAAGTTATATAAGCGTTGCTTGTTCCATATTCAGTGTTAAAGCAAATCAGTGTAGCAAACTGAGCAATAATTAACGTTTTATTCATGCACTTTCTCTTGCTACTTCAAGGCTTGAATGTTTGATTCATTCATTATTGTTATTTTATTTTCAAATTTATCATTAGCCTGTGGAAAAAGTTTATTTTGATATTTACCTCAGAAGGCTGCAAATAGAAAAGAGGCATTACATTTTTATCCATCCATTATCTACCGCTTATCCTGTTTTTAAGGTGCATTCAAATTTTATTTAAATTTTATTTGATATGCCATTGATATTTTTTAATTATTATTATTATTATTTGAAACTCGATTTTGCATGTCACTATAAAGTTATATAAGCCTTGCTTGTTCAATATTCAATGCAAAACGTGTTTGGGTCCCTATTAAAAGGTTAATTTGTTCAACCTTGGCCCGCGGCTTTGTTCAGTTTTAAATTTTGGCCCACTCTGTATTTGAGTTTGACACCCCTGCTCTAGCTGATGACAACGACAAACATGAATGCTCTGTATTTAATGGACAGGACAAGTTAAAATATGCCCTCAAGACCAATGTCTGTTAAAGTCCTGTTTAAGTGTAATTCCTTTGTAATTTATAGTTGAGTTAATTTGATTAATTCAGCAGATAAATTACAAAATATTGTTAAATTAACAAATATTTCTCAAAACCTAATTCAAACCAATTACTTGGAAGATATTTGGACTTTGCATGAGGCTCCAGTAGCTTTTGATGGACATTATTTTTCTCTAATCTTTAGACTTGAATGAATCATACTATTAAATAATAATAAGTAATAGTTTAATTCACAATACATCTTTTTTAATCTTTTATTTATCCAACATCTTTTTCATTTTACTCAGGATTTAAAGCTGCGACAAACAATTATTTTGATAATTGATTAATCTGTTGATTATCTTCTCCATTAATCTGTTAGTAGATCCATAAAATGTCAGAAAGTGTTGAAAAATATCGACATGATGTTCTCTGCTGTCTTGATTTTGTCCTCAAACAAGATTTTGTTTGTCAGTTTCTGTGATTTATTTGTCAAACAGAGTAATGAAACCCAGAGATTTTCACATCAGATCAGAAAGCTTGTTTTAATTATAAAATAACCCTCTAAAACTGAATAATTGATGATCAAAATAGTTGACGATTAATATAGTCATCGATATAGATCCAACTGAATGAAGGTTGTAGCCCTAAAGCAAAGTCACAGTACAATTGAATTTGAATCACATGACACATGGCAGCTTGTCTGTGTCAGTGTTTAGTGATGAAAAATGTGTCCTAGCTGCAATAAAAGTTATAATTTTTAGCAATAACTTTGAAACTTTACAACTCTATAGTAACACAGCCCCTCTATAAGTGTATTTTAACATAATGTAAAGAAGAAATAAAACTCATAAAAGTTTTTTTCTTTAATTCCCTCAGTATTTTTCCTAAATTCTTGTCTTATATTTCTTATTTAGGGCCATTTTTCTTAAAATTAATCCTTGGTTCGGAGCAGCATTCTGCAGCTTCAGTGTTAAATAGTATTGTGTGATGATGCAAGTGTGTAAAAATGTCACAGTCACCACAGCAAACAAAGAGTTAACTTTTCCCTGAATGTATCATTTCCTGCTCTGTTTCCTGGGTTCTCTCTCTCTTTGTCTCTCTCTCTGTCATTCAGTTCCCTGGTGTAAGAGGTTGAGCTAAACTCTTACGAGTAGAGTTTGTGTAGCTGCTGTCTGGGAGAGCGTTACCACCCTTCACACAGTCTCTCGGCTCACTAACCTGTGGAGAAAGGACTCTCACTTTCCTTTGACTTTAATTTGACTTTGTTTTTTTCTCTCCATCGCATTCTCACAGGATTTTTTGGTTGTTGCATTGGTTAAAAAAGAAACGAGGAACAATCTTCATCACTGTCCAGTTCTCTGTCCACCCTGGACTTGCTCCACAAAGACCGTAATTGTGCCTTTCTTTCTTTTTTTTTTTTGTCAGTCATGTTGTCTTGTGTTATTTATTTGTGTGTTATGTCATTGTTCAGTTAGTTTTGTCACGGAATGGCTGTATTAGTTCTCGCATCTCAAACTTAAATTTAAAACTTGTTTTGAGGAATTGTGGTTGTAATAATCTTCATTTTTTTCCTGACCCCAAACAGAAAGTGTTTACAAAGATTTATTAGTCAATTAGTTTGCATAGATTTGCTCTGATGTCCATATCCTCTTTTTGTTACATGTCATTCCTCTTTTATGATTTAAGGAAGTTCCTGCAGGTCACTCTGCATCACTGTCCCTCCCGTTGTTCTGCTGTTGCTTTCTGCCGCTCAGCACGTTTCATCATGACTGGTGTGGTGCTTTTTGGTGGAAAAGAGAAGTTTTGAATGCTCAGCTCTGGTATCTCCGTCTTTATCCAGTTGTTGCAAATCAGCAGTGCCAGCGAGGCATCCATTTCTTGGACCGGCTTTGAGCAGCTGTTCACCAAATCTGTCACTGAAGACTTATTCAGACTCTGGCACTTCCTTTAGTCCATTGTTCGTGGTATTAGGATTTAAAGCTTGAGTCCATCAGTTTTGTTAATGAATCACTTTTTAATGTTATTAGTTGAAATCCTCTCCATGTCTGAATAGCCATCAGTAAATGCAGTTAGTATTAGTAAAATAGGGTGTAGCAGGAGTTAGTAAAAGTTTGCAATTGTTTTTCATCAAAGCTCCGCCCTGAAAACACACGGAACAAACAGTCAGTAAGTTGTAAATGAGCTAAGGAAGGAGAAAAAGGGATTTATCGGCTGTCTACATCTGACTCCTCCTCCATAGGTGGCGCTGTTTCTCTCTATAAGCTAGTGCTTATGAATCAGTTTCCTGTTGGCCTTTTTTGTCACACAAAAGCGACCAGCGAGATGGACGGTGAGCTGGAGCGTGCTGTGGTTCTGTGTGCTTTGTACCTGCTGTACATGTAAATCATGATGCAAATTAGATGGAGCATGATTCTTGTGGTTGCTGTGTTCTCCAAAGAAAAGACAGCAGCAGCCGCAGTTTATACGTCACAGACAGAGGCAATAGAAGTTTGACACAAAACAAACTAAGAAGTGTCGGACGTAAACAGTTGGAGTGTATTCCACTGCTCAAAAAACTTGGTTTAGCAAATTGATGGGATAAACACCTATTGTCTCTGCCCCTGCTCTGTTGCTGTATACACACAAATGCTGCTTCGGTCAGGTCTGATAGTATTGTGTGACAGAGTCTGTTTTCCGACGAAGAATGCAAAATACAAACAATGTCACATTTCTGCTCACAAAAACCAAACACAGGTAGAATAATAACATCAACGGTGACAAAAATCACCATATGTTGCATACTGCAGCTTTAAAGGTGAAGTAAGTAGTTTATAGTGACATCTAGAGGAGAGGCTGAAATTTACAACAACAAACTGCTCCTCTGCTCACCCCCTCCCTTCCCTGAGCGCTACGGTATCCTCAGCCGGTCAAATGTCTTCCTCGTCGTCTTTCTCCGTGGTGCGGGCGTACGGTCAGGTACTGGTGTTCCTTTATCCGCTGTAAAATAAGTGTGGTCCTTCATTCCAAATGCCTAAAAAGATCCACTCTCAGCCTCGTCTCGGCGCTCGATTTGTTCTCTCGGGTTTGTCTATACAGGCTCCCGTAGAAACATGGCGTCTCGCTGCTAACAGTGGCAATGCAACACCATGTTATTTTACATGACTTTTTGAAACACTACGAAAATGAAACAAAAACTATTATACAGCGACTATACAATGCAGGAGCACATAATATGTATACAAAAGTGGATTTTGGGTCATATAAACCCATAAATACTACAGTGTCCCTTTAAGCAAATTAAGCTTTACTGCTAAATGGGAGTACTTTCAGAAATTGTATTGAGTAGTATTGAGTATTGAGAATGAAAATATTTTTTAACGGTATACAGTGTTTGTCGTATAATTCTTGTTCATTCATGCTTTTACTTTCCTTACTCACAGGAGAGTGCGACAGCGTCCCTGCGGTCCGGCAACCTGAGCGCTCTGAAGAAACGCTGGGAGCAAGCTCAGAACCGCGAAGGCAAGACTCCTCCCTCTGGCCCACCTGCAAGTGACATCGGCTCTCACCGTCGACCCCCCGCCCTCACCAGGCTTCCGTCCATCAGTGAGAAAGCCCCTCCAGTGAAGAGCCCTGGCCTGCTGACCACTCAGGGAGGACAGTCCACAGCCGCTCCGCAGGCGTCCAAATCTGAAGAAGTGACAGGGATGGATAGGGATGAGGTGACAAACGGCAAAATACCTGAAAAGCCTGAAGAGCAAGTTCCAACCAGCCCCCGTGCCTATTATGGAAAAGCCAGCGTGCCACTGAACAACCTGAAGATGAGGTTTGAAAGAGGAGAGGACGCCATGGGCAAGGTAAAACATTCAGCTCCTGCAGGGATCTTCTCTGTGCACATTTTATGGAAATGGTTTTAAATGACAGTTAAACACGGACATGGTTTGGAGCAGCATCTTCTTTTTATAAATTATCTTTTAATTAGGGAAACACTGTTCAATGTCATTAGAGGAAAAAAGTGCTTAGTGCCAAGAGTTCAAGGTTCGTAAAAAGACATTGTTCTCAGTCCTCATGGTTATCCCAGCAGTTTCATTGTCCTTTCATTTTATTAATAGTTACAAAGACAAACATATAGCTGAACTGTTTACGTCCAGAGAAAAGGAAAGAGAAAATGAGCAGGTGAGTAAACAACAACAAATATGTGAACAAATATGATTGGATTGGACGTTCCTTCAATTCACTATCTAATAAAGTGTACCCATCTTTCTACAGCGCGGAATGAAATATCCATCTTTAGGTTTGGAGAGAATGCAATATTTTCTATCAAATAAAGATCTATTGTTATGTCCATACAATTAGGAGCATCAGCTTGTTGGTGTACTTGAGAAACCATGTGAGGAACATTTGAAAAAGCACAATTTCCATAGATATATATGAATATATACAGTATATCTACAAAACTACAGTGAAATGCGTCTGTTGGTTATACTCGAGGCACTTAATGGTCCATCATGTAATATTTCAACTGGGTTTATTGTCAGAAATTGAAAATACTACCCATAAAAAGTTTATAATCACTTCTATATTAAATATTTGTTTTTTTGTAGCTGTAGAATAATCCCCTTATATCCCTCTGGTTGGACAAACCAGCCAGACAACCAGTGTGTTTCGCATTTTCAAAACAGAATCTTGCTACGTAGACATAGCAGAACAACTTATTTTCTGGTATGTGAAGGCCACTGTAGTTCCTTGACACACATGGGAGTCTGCAGTCTAAGCAGGAGATTTGTCACATATTCTTACATGCTTCATTAAAATCTCATTTATGAATGAGAAGCCTTTCATATTTTTTTAATTCTTGCTCTGACAGTGGTTGAGCAGCATCCATGTTAATGCTGGGTTTTTTTCTTGTGAAATATTTTCCAAACTGTTCAAAAACAGTGGTTTGTTATAGCTCATGTGGCTAAGTCCATGTTGGATAAACTTTCCTAACCACCATTAACTTGCAGATCTATTCCCATTTTGGCAGAGCTACTTTACAGCTCCAGCATGTTGCTCTTCTCGTCTCTTGAGGTCTCACTCTCATAGGTGTGAAGGGTTCAAGATTCTTTGTCATTTCTCCCCCACTCTGTCTCTGTCTCTCTCTCTGTGTGTCTTCATCTCTCTCTGCCCCAAACAACAGACACTCCACTCTTCACCTTCCACAACAGAGGAATGCAGGAACATTCCTGACCTGTGGCTGTTTCATTCTTCAGAGGATCACCTCTCAAGAGTGACTGTCTTTATCTCACGTTTCATTAGCCACAGTGTGTATCCAACAGCTCTGACCTTTACATTGAGTGTGTGTGTGTGTGTCATGTCATGCAGCAGTACTAGTTGTATGACTGATACCATGAAGTCACCAACAAGCATGTGCGTGCGTGCGTGTCTGTGTGTCTGTGTCTGTGTGTGTCTGTGTGCGCGCGTGAGTGCAGGGTAATTGTAGAGAGGAACTGTCTGGTTTCCTCATTAGTGTTGGTGACACGTGGGCACGCACACTCATTCTGTATGTTCAGGTCAAAGGCATGTTGGTGTTTGTCCAGCTCACACTAACAGGTATGAAGTGACTGACTGAAATGGCAATCAACTTCACTTTGCTGCTACTTTTCCTCTCTCATATGCACTTCTCATTTTCCTATTTAATGCTGAGCTATTTTTCCTGTGTGACTGTGAAAAAACAAGCACAACAGCAGCGACTGTCCCTGTTCTGCCAACACCTGTGTCGACCTGTGAGAGGTTCTCCATTTTTACATGACCTCAGACGACTTGTTTTACTCCCGTGTCGCGCAGGCACGGGAAATCGTTCAGGCCAGGCCTGCAGAATGAATCACAAAATAATCGAAATAGCAAAACGACCTTTGACAGTGAAAGACGCTGATATACGATGAAGTTAAAAATGCGTGATGAAATCTTGCCGTGCTGCAGGAATTCAACTGCCCTAAAATCTTTCTCTTCAGATGAGATTTTTTGACATTTTGATGCACTTTTTCATTGGAAAATGATAAGTCGTACATCGGATTAATATTTTTTTTGACCATATTGATTAGGCTTAGGCTTTAGGCTGATTTAGGCTGGATTTAGGCTGCAGCAATGTTAGATATGCAACTAGAGTGTAAAACGGGGACTGCAATTCAAATTAAAGGCACATTTATACTTGGAGACGTCATTGCAAGAACAATCAGAATGAAATGGAGCAATACCTCTGGAAATCGTGGGGGCCAGTACAGAGTCAATAGTCCAATCAGTCAGGAAAACGAAGGAAAAGAGTCTACACAGACATTTAAAAATGTTTTTTTTGAAGAGTCTCTGCAAGATGATGTAGACTTACAACCAACTATATGATATTAATGAGTTGACTTGCATTCAGCAGTCACACCTTGCGTTTCTGTCCATTTCAAATAAAGCACAATAAAATAACTTCTCGCCATGTTTGTTGATGCCTGTCTTGACTCTCAACACTGCCCTCTAGAAGAAGACGTGCAAAAGACGCATGGAGGGTAGTGATGGATGGGGTGGTAATCGCAGGCTACCTCGCAATACAATAAGAGATTCATGGTCCACGATACCAATAATATCACAATACGACGATTGTATGATAATCAATTTATTATACGATCATACAGCGATACATCACAACTGTGACGTCTGTGAAAAGTTAAAAGTGCAGGATTTCTCTGTTTATTCACAACATAGAGAACAAAGTGCATAAAGTCTATGTATTGAACGTGGATGGAGCATCTCTTAACATAGTTTTCTCCACTGTTATCCTGATGAAAACTCCCTCTTCTTCCAGGTAACTTCTACTCAAGTTTCCCTCTTTAACTTAAGCAGAACTGACACGAGGAGACATGAAGTGGCTATGCCTGGCGAGTGAAACGGGCAGGGACCGTGTACTTTAGAGCATCATAATTTGTTAATTTTAATATCGATATTTGCCCTGGTGTAATCGACTGGAATATTGCAAGTGGAAGGACAATGATAATGGGCCTTTAATGCATTGGAGAGCATCGTCTCCTCTCTTCCGCAGAGACTCGAGGTTGCCAGGTAGTTTAAGGAAACCAATCCTGCACGAACCCAAAGACTGAACTACAAAA